>NC_056731.1:1009431981-1009449481 GCF_019279795.1 Protopterus annectens | reverse complement strand
GAACCCACATACCCACTCCAACTTTCCTCCCTAGAAAGTTAATGTTGACATCTTCACCCATGCTTCCAACACAGTAAATTAACTTTAACAGGCTCACTTTTTTCTCTCCCCATCTTAGTCCTGTCTACCTGCTTCTCCATCTCTACAGTTCCCCTTAACTTCAGTCTGCTCTTCTCACAGTGCACTGCTGCACTAAGCAATTATCTCCTTTCTCATTTTACCTTCTCTCCAAACCTATTGACTGCACAACCTACTATACTAAGCCTCTGAGCTAAAATATGTCTCCTTTAGACCAACAAAACAGTATTCGGTAATCTACATTTCTCTATTTTCATTTTCAGTGCCTTCTGACCACATGGATTTTTCACTTGTGTATGTAAACATTTTTTCTGTTTCACTTATAATTGAATTTTGTGTAATCACTATGTTTGTTGCACTATGTAATATAGACAAACATATTACTATTCTGTTTTATGAAAGTCTCAGTTTCTGAGATTTTCCGCGGGATTCGGCAAACTTCCATGCAAGAATAACTTACTCTTGCATGGAAGAGACCATTCCCGTGCAGCACAGCAGCACACCATCCATATTCCCGAAGGCGTGCTGCTGTGCTGTAAAACAGACATGGTTTTGTGTACGAGTGCAGCGGGTGTGTCTGAGAACATTGCCCTCACAATACACACACCCTCTGCACATCAGAATTACTGTATGACAATTTAAGTTGAGTGAGAATGCTCATAACATCCCCAAGCCATCAGGGTAAGAAATCTGGACAAAGCCATAAGGGACAATCATTCCTACAAAGCCATAAAGATGATAAAATAACAGGTTTAACATAAGTAGGAAGTCTCAGCAGGGTATGAAGCATATAGTGCATACCTCCCAACCCATCAGAGTAAGGAATCTGGACAAAGCCATAAGGGACAATCGTCCCTACAAAGCCAGAAAGCTGGTTCAGCATTAACATGGATATTCTGAAGGATACAAAGTAAAAAAACACAACAAATATTTTTTTTCACATATGCAATAAAGTGTAAGCGTAGCTGTGCAGGTGTGCCCATTGCTTAGCTATGCTTAGCCCAGCTGAAATGGCAGGATAAGTTAAAAAGCAATAAACATTCAACATAAACATACGTGCAGTAGTGTAGCAGTTAGAGCCTATGCCTTGCATGTAGTCTTTCGCAGTTTGAGCCTCACCAAAGCCATTTCCATTTTGTATTTGTAAACATTACAGTTTTAATTTATTTGTATATTTATGTAGGAAGAAACTCATTTTTCTCAACCAGAACATTGTATTAGGCCCAGATGTGAGGTGTCAGTGTAATAAAGTAGTGAAACCCCCATATAAACTCAAGTGCCCTATACAGTATAGTCACACAAGAATACATTAAATAACAGCACATTGGGGGATGTCAGGGAAGGTAAATAAATCTATATTATGTAATGGATGAAGAATCAATCCCATACAGGTGGAAGTCCAATATAATAAAACATAAGCAATGCTAAGCATTGTACATCTATGCTGACCGGGTGTAAGCATTGTGTACATATGAATACTAAGCAATGAATAGCCCAGCTAAGTGGATTTGCCCATTGGTTAGCAATGCTGAATCTGCCCCTTTAAGCACTGCCAACCTTAGCTAAGAAGGTTTGCCCATAGCTTAGCTTAGCTCAGCATTTTCAAAACTGTCCAATCATGGCAAAGGGGGGGGGGGTTGGCCATATTTCAACCCCGTAGGTGGGGATACAGCTCATAACTGGTTGTATCTCTCCTCTGCAGACAGTATGGCATGTGTTAGAGAGGGCATGTGCTTTTGGGCGGATTGCTGGTGCATACAGGAGTCCAAGGTTATGGTAGGACTCTTGGTAAAAAAACATGATGTGAGACTGCTGCAGGACCAGTCCCAGGACTCCCAATATAAAGTGAAAGCCTGGGAAAGTCTCACCCTTGATCTCACTAGTGCCACTGGAAATCCTGGGACTGCTGAGCAGGTCTGGCTCCACTATTCCGACTTGAAACAGAGGAAGAGGGAGCTCTTCGAACAGTGGGTCCAAGAAGCAAGAGAAAGGGGAGATGTCCCAGCAGTGTGTAAGTATTCATAGCAATAACTGTTTACCAAAGTCCAGCCTATGTATGTGATGGATAGTATGCATAAATGTTTCTCTATTTTCATTTCAGCTCCAGCTAAGCAATTTACTCATAAGCCACCGCACCTGTACTACTTAAGAATATTTTCTCAAATATACCCTTCTTTACAGCCACTTTACAATAGGGCAGAGACAAGTGTGCAATTAGGAAGAATTGGTAACTATATATATATATATATATATATATATATATATATATATATATATATCTGAATAGAAACATACATAGAGAGAGAGAGAGAGTAAGACGTGTAGGGAGATCCATATATGTGTATAACAATATATAGATATATTGACAATAAATACTGAGGTGTACATACATATATATATATATATATATATATATATATATATATATATATATATATACATACATATATATTACATACTGATATATATATATATATATATATATATATATATATATATATATATATATATATATATATATATATATATATATATATATATGCATACATGTCCCAAAATGCCCATACAAACATATGCTGCTGATAGACCACCCATGACTGGGGCAGCATCCACAGCTGGATACAAAAGCAGCCATGACACTCAGATCTGCCCCCCCCCCCCAGTCCAAATAAATGAGTGAACAGTACACTGCTACAAAATCAAGATAGGCCATAAATAATGGCATTTTCAAAACTGTCCAATCATGGCAAAGGGGGGGGGGGGTTGGCCATATTTCAACCCCGTAGGTGGGGATACAGCTCATAACTGGTTGTATCTCTCCTCTGCAGACAGTATGGCATGTGTTAGAGAGGGCATGTGCTTTTGGGCGGATTGCTGGAGCATACAGGAGTCCAAGGTTATGGTAGGACTCTTGGTAAAAAAACATGATGTGAGACTGCTGCAGGACCAGTCCCAGGACTCCCAATATAAAGTGAAAGCCTGGAAAAGTCTCACCCTTGATCTCACCAGTTCCACTGGAAATCCTGGGACTGCTGAGCAGGTCTGGCTTCACTATTCCGACTTGAAACAGAGGAAGAGGGAGCTCTTCGAACAGTGGGTCCAAGAAGCAAGAGAAAGGGGAGATGTCCCAGCAGTGTGTAAGTATTCATAGCAATAACTGTTTACCAAAGTCCAGCCTATGTATGTGATGGATAGTATGCATAAATGTTTCTCTATTTTCATTTCAGCTCCAGCTAAGCAATTTACTCATAAGCCACCGCACCTGTACTACTTAAGAATATTTTCTCAAATATACCCTTCTTTACAGCCACTTTACAATAGGGCAGAGACAAGTGTGCAATTAGGAAGAATTGGTAACTATATATATATATATATATATATATATATATATATATATATATATATATATATATATATATCTGAATAGAAACATACATAGAGAGAGAGAGAGAGTAAGACGTGTAGGGAGATCCATATATGTGTACAACAATATATAGATATATTAACAATAAATACTGAGGTGTACATACATATATATATATCTATATATATATATATATATATATATATATATATATATATACATACATATATATTACATACTGATATATATATATATATATATATATATATATATATATATATATACATATATATATGCATACATGTCCCAAAATGCCCATACAAACATATGCTGCTGATAGACCACCCATGACTGGGGCAGCATGCACAGCTGGATACAAAAGCAGCCATGACACTCAGATCTGCCCCCCCCCCCCCACAGTCCAAATAAATGAGTGAACAGTACACTGCTACAAAATCAAGATAGGCCATAAATAATGGCCAGGCATACAACAATCTCTTAGAAAAACAAATAAAATGGCTGTACATAGCAAATAAAAATACAACCAGCCAGTAATTCACAGATGTTTATTATACTCTGATGTCTTGGCCAAAGCCTTCAAGGAGTAAAAATTACCAGAAATACATGCCTTAATCCCAAGAAGCAATTAAGACCTAATTATATAATTGAATACACAGTATCCAATTACTCTCATCATTTAACCCCCTATGGGATAACGTATCACAGTTAATATTAATACATTGAAGTCTGTACATAACAATTGTCCTTTTATGAATGTTTAATCAAACTGAGGAACAGATGTTTTCAGAAACAGTACTTTGAGACTCATTACTGTCCCCGTGGTGTGATTTATTCAAATGTACAGCTATAGAACTGACATATTTCTTATCAGTAATATGACTGACATGTTCGAACAGCCTAGTTTTAAAACATGTTACAAGGCCATCTAAGAGCATTCTCTATACACCTACATTTTGAATGTACAGACTTCAACATGTTACCCAGCCATTCCCCTAAGCAGGAATTACAGCACTAAATAATGATAGACCAGTATACCTATCCACCTACTACTGTATGACATCTGGACAAAGCCTGACATAACTGGTGGACAGAAGCCCAAATGCATGGCCATACATAATGCTGTTATACACTGAGAAAGTTGCTGGTGTTACAGGGTTTGTTGTAACATATCTTTTTTGAGGGATATAAAGTCAGAAAAAAAAATTGATATTACCATCTACAATATGCAATCACCAGAGTATGCTACAGATTTGCCAAGGACAACATCTGTCTGGGGAACAGCCCATACGAAGGCTAACCTGTGGCCATTATGTGGATAGCCCTATAGTTCAGAGCAATGCAGAGAAAGGACTTTGCCAGACTGAAAATACATGCAGAATTAGTATTTGCAGGCAAACCCTATCAAACTAGTAGTATTCTAAACAGATAACATCAATACTCACATTCTACTCCTAAGTCCTGAACCTTCCCCACCATTTAGTTGGCTTGTCTCCACAAGTCTTGTTGTAAGAGGTAGTAGCCCATACAACTCCAGGATGTCTTCCTCACAAGTAAGGGAAAGGGTCAATGCCCACATGGAGTACTCATTTATAGGGAAGTGTTGCCATGATATTTGCTATTGGAAGAACTACACTGCTGCTCTGCATACAATTAGCAAGTGGAGAACCCCAATAGGTGCACAGGCCATCACCTGGTCAAGAGCATCACCTACAAAAGCCATGCTGCCATCTATTCAAACCAGCTCTATCCTTGTAGTGCACAGGGAGAGAGAGAGAGAGAGAGAGAGAGAGAGAGATAGAGATAGAGAGAGAGAGAGAGAGAGAGAGAGAGAGAAATAACAAATGAGATGTAAACTGGAAAAGAGAAGAAAGAAAATGGTAAGTGGAACATGTAAGCAAGTAATTGAATCTAGTACTTGGTCTGTAATAATGGGGAATAATGTTTGGAGGAATATATGTCCCAACAATACATGCTGTACTAATGCCCTGCTAAGCAGCTGCTATGGCCATAGCATTTGGCCCTCTCTGCAGTGGGGTATATCACAGCCATACCTCTCAACTGTACAGATCCTCACAGAATGTCCACATTTTACCATCATGTAGTTTTGTCTGTTCCCCTGACATCGTACTATACTGGCAAATAGCTGAGGATTGAAGTCATCAGGTGATGACGACACTCACTTGAGTTTAAGACTCCACATCCTTAAGAATATTCACTGTAATGCTAAATGTATCATTCTACGAACTTCCTATATTTGTATCAGGTATATTTAAAATCTGTCCCTATTTGTCCCCCCATCATTTTAGGCATTGTGCAGATGTGATGCTCTTATAGGTTGTGAGGTGGGAACACAGTTCAGGAGCCTGACTCACCTGGGAAAGGACAGCTCATATATGACAACTGCAGGGGTGTCTGTCAAACAGTTGGAACTGTGCTACTTGTAGGCCAGTTAATGGGATGTTTTCCATATCCATGTTACCTGTGATTATCAGTGTGACAAATGTTTGCCTTGTAAAGCTAAGACACCTATAGAGGGAGTGTGCATAGTAGAGTACTGTTGCAGATACGTGTGTTGAACTGCATGTGATATAGTGGCTCAATAACATTAAACTGTACAGTTAATAACAAAAAAGCTGGGAACGGACTCTTAGGCAGACCACGTAAATAACACTGGTTGTAAAAAATACAGCTTACTATCTTAGAACACACAGTACCTTCAGGTGTAAGTAATTCACGAATAAAAAAACAGTCACGTAGTGGATACAAAATATGGACAGGAATTTCTGTCAGTATTTAACAGTATATCCAAATGAATCACACCCAGCTATTCAGCTCAAAATTCCACTTTCGTAAATACAGTTTTCTTGCATTATAAGCGGTGTCAGTTACCAACTCCCAATTCAAACTGATTCCCGCCAAACAATGCTTGTACTGTTCAAATTCAATCATCAAGCGTAAGGCGGGTAAAAATACTTTATTTAACACACACGGCAAGCGCTTTCAACTATGTCTTCATCAGGCCAAACAGTTTTACCTTACAAACAACATCCTTATATAGCTACTGCTATGGTGATGTCATTTCCTGATATAAATTTTTTAAAAACACATACATAAAATATAACTAACATAGATAAATGCAATCAAGAATAAAATCAAAATAACAAATCGAAGCGCTTCATTCATATTCTATATAATACAGATGCAGTTTGCAAATACTTTTTTTATATCAGATTTTCGCATCATAACACAATTAATGCTACCACATTTGCTGTCAAAACTCTTATTCAAGTCATACGTAGTATAATAACTATAATGTGTTACAATAAAATCTATTGCAAACCATAACATTTCTATTATGTTGTATGTATATTACATTACAAAAGCTTTATATCATAGGATGTGCATAACTTAACAAACATAACTCTTGAGTTTGCAATTCAACATGTGCATATGCACGCAGTTAATAATATAATTAAACTGTACAGTGTTCTGCTGGACAATAAGCACATTTGTGACTGATATCTGTAGTCACATACACATATACCTGTGTTATGTCAGCCAAACCACTGGCAGGTCTGTGAGCAATGGCATTGTAACATAATAGCCTACTTATGACTGTTGAACGTCTTCCAGGTTATCACAGTGATGTCAAACTCTACTGTGCAATCAATGCACTAATGTATGGTGCAGCTATATTAATACAGTATCAATACTGATGTCCCTTTTGGCACCCATTTATGTGTGCCATTGTCCAGATGTACTACTCTAACAGGTTGAGAAGTATGATTCAGCAGCAAGACTGTAAATACAGTGTGCAATAATTACATTCAATAGAAATGTATACCAGGTATCCCCTGAGCTCATGTATGTATGCATATGTTCAGCTGGAAGGCACAAAACTAATCACATGGGTTTCAAGCAGTCAGCTACATAGGTTGTGCATGTTGCACATGTGTGTTATATCAGTGTCAGTGCATACAACAGACATATATGTGTACAGCTACTGGTGGTTGCATTGCCCTGACACTGATGTGGGTACTGAATTTGGCATGATTATCAGGTATTAATCAGACAAATGTCCACCTGTGTTATGAGCCTCTGCCCATGCCTACCACTACCAGCTATATCAACTCCTACATACAGTGGAGATCACAAGTGCACACCCCTGCTGGAATGCCTGATTTGTGAGCTGCATGACAATCAGAACACAGAAGATCATTTCATAATGTTTCTCATCTTGAATGTTACCCCTAACCTGTCCAATTCCATTGCAATACAATCAAAGGTGTTTCTAGGAAGGTGAGAAACTATTGCCAAGTGAAGATGTGCCATGATGTTAGAGTTCAGACCAACACAAATGCATGCTGTAACCATCTCAAGAAGTGCATACACAAGTTTAAGTGTGTGCACACTGATTCAACTGGCTTATTGTACTGACTGTTATTTCCATATATTTTCACAGACCAGATTGTTATGTTTTCAATTGAATTGTACAGGTTATAGGTCACACTACAAGTGGGAATTGTTATGAAATGAGTTATTGTGGTGATATGTTCCAGTCGCACAAATACCAGAAAGTGTATCAGGGGTGTGTAGCCTTTATATACACTGTAGCTATATGGACACAGAGGTACCTGGCCTGTATATTCAGCCTCCACCAAGCAATACACAGATCCCATAATATGTTGCTTCACTGGCTGTACAGGGACACATAAGTGCAAGCAACAACTTTTAAGCAAGTCCACCTATATCTGAGCAAGCAGGTAAGTTCACAGGTGATGTCCTGTAAGGTTGACTATGAATCGGACATATCCACACCACCGATGACAATTGCAACTGTGTCTCCACATATGTTGTAAGTCTCAGATGAAAGAACACAATTCACCCTGTACTGGAGGTAAAGAACACTTCATACACACATGCCATGGATATAGGCAACCTGTGGCACACAGGTTAGATGGGAACATCACCACCCTGCCCACCCCAGTCATACATGGAGATATGCACATCAATCACACTCCTCCTCACAGCAATGGTGAGTATGTACATATTGCCTACTGATGGTAACAGCAGCATATCTCTATGGGGCATATTAACATCAGTGTCTGGCTCCTACATGAACTCAGTCATGTGCTCAGAGCTCCATCACACACTGCAGTCAAACACAGACCTGCCACCATACACACACCATCCACATGGAAGATGACCACTCTCAACCCTCTACACAGAAATGAATGGAGGGTAGAGGGTGATGCATCAAGTGTCCAACATTGGAGGAATAAGATAGCTCAGGGACAGGCGTGTAATGCAAGCTGCTATAGCTATGATAGCTTGAAGGTTTCCGGGGTAGTCTGGATTATTTGCTAGTAATATCCACTGTTGATGTGCAGTTTTACAACCGTATGAGGTCCTGTGACCTTTTACTGTTCATGCCTTCCAGGTAACATGCAGAGTGCTCGCCTAACAACATTCTCTATTGGGGAAATAGACATCATCACCCAATATGTGATTGGACATTATGCTCTGTCATGTGGACACAGAGCAAAAGATGGGTGGGAGAGGACTGCCCTGTGGAACAGTGTGGTCCACAGGGTAAATAATGCCGGGCTACACAGCAGAAGTTACGTGCATGTGCAGCATCGGGCCACCAACCTCAAATGCCATGGCCATCAATGCTGCTGTAGCAAGGGACCAGCTAGACACAGGTGGGGGCCCAGCCATCCAGCCCCCACTGACACCCATTATGGAGCTCTTCACCACACTTGGGCCACACTCCAAACGTACAAGCCATGATGCTGAAGGAATCATTGTGGAGATGGGTTGCACACACACACTGGATGAAGAGAGTCCAGGTAAGGGGCCATTGGGCATTAGTACACTAATGTATCAGACATACATGTATCTATATTGTATCTACATGCATGTGTCAGGTTCAAATGCAGTTGTTGATGAGGTTTTCTAATGCACAGAGGTGCACATCTATGGTGAGGGCAGGACATTGTGCATTATTGCAGTTAGTACTGTAGATTTGCAGACATGCTGCATCCATCCTATACCAAGGCCACATGTGAATCTGCTGACAATAACCCCCTCTCACAATTATGTAGGACCCTCTGGTCTGCATATGGGACATCAGCCTGAAGCTGGTGGGTATTACATTGTTCTGTTGTTGCCTGGCAATACCCCAGGCATGTGAAGCGCATGCAATTTACCATGCACACAGCCATCAGTAATAGCTATATTGCTTTATGTAATAGCTATATTTCTTGTTGTGCATGTTCACTTGTGCTGGGGTTAACTGCATTGCATCACAGTGGTCACTACTGGGACCTATCTGATGTGAATTCAACATTCCTGTAGCATGCCTCACAACTTGTCAGTGCCAAGACGTCTGGAGTGAGGCCACCAAATTGTGTTGGACAAATGTCCTAAGGTAAGGTCATGTGTGACACATTACTGGTATAAAGTGGATATAAATTGTGTACACACCCCTCTTAAGATGCAAGTTGTTCTTGTTACATACAAATTAGGACCACGATATGACAGCCCACACCTATTCCAGCCTTTAGTGTGAACCATAACAGGTACAATCACTTGTAAAACCAAACATCTGTACTCATGTATTGCACCTACAAGGCAAGCCACCTGTGAGGGTGGAAGACATTTTATCAGCATGATGTTTCAGTCAAGTATGATACCTCATGCTGCCATATGTGTCCATGCACTCACTGTGGCCTATTTGGCTATAATATCATATAGATGGCTATTGTTAAGGCACACAGACTACTTCCAACCCTGTATGGGTTTCAGACATATCGATGTTCCAGTCACATCTGTACAGAGGACTGTACAATGGTTTAATCTGCTGCATGTAAGGCAGATGCTGTCACCAGACTATATAAAGTAATGGCAGCAGAAGTTGGTCACTAGCCGTGTATGGTATACACATCAAAATAGTATAAGCCACACATGATATGATCCTCACACACAAACAGGGAAGTGTAAAGGGTAGTACACAGGTCAAAAATGGTATGAGCCAGACAGTACATGATTCACACACACATACACACTGGCCTCTATTTTGATTAGAACTCCTGCCTATCTAAATATTCCTACATTAGTGCTATGCAGTTATGAGATGCATCACAGAGCTTATACATTTCCATCTTAACCAAAGGTACTTCTGAGGTGGATGACATCAACAGGTCTACAAACATGGAGTGAAGGAAATTACACTGGTTAAAAATGGTATGAGCCAAACAGTATATGATTTACACATACTTGCCAGTATTGAGATTTGAACTCCTGCCTATTTAAGCATTCCAACTATAGGACTATGCAATTATGAGACACACCACAGAGGTTACACATTTACAACTCAACCAAAGGTACTTCTGAGGTGGATGACATCAGCAGGTCAACTAAATTTAAGGGAAGGGAAGTATAAAGGGTGGTACACAGGTCAAAATGGTATGAGCCAGAAAGTACATGATTCACACACACACACACACACACACACACACACACACACACACACACACACACACACAAACACACACACACACCTGCCAGCATTGGGATTAGAACTCCTGCCTATTTAGGTATGTTTATTATAGTGTTACGGAGTTACCACACATGCTAAAGAGTTTACTGAATTTTTTTACATTTTTGTACATCAGAAAGAGGACACTGTTGCAGGGAATGGTGGTGTCCCATGACTGTTGAACTCCCTTATTAGCTTCAAACACAACTTTGGATCCCTCATGGAGTCCTCAACAGGCATCTATGGCAGAAGAGATGCAGCAGACACTGACGACAGTCACAACAACATAAGGTTCATAGGTTCATAGGTTCAAATCCTTCTATGTGGCACACCTCATCACGAAGGGCTTTTCATCCAGAAAAAAGGAGGTCATTGTCCCACTGTACTCATCCCTCATTAGACCCATTATAGAATACAACGCCCCATTTGGTATGTACCTCTCAAGACATCTGCAACAACTGGAAAGGCCTCAGAAATACCTCACTAAAAGAATCACAGGCCTAAAGCAGATGCCCTATGCTGACCGCCTTAAAAAACTCCAGCTATACTCTGTCGCATATCGTCTACTCAGAGGCGATCTCTGCTTAACATACAAGGCCATGTCAAACCCAGAGCTGTTGGACATGCTACACTTAAAGAAATCCCAATCCCTCAGAGATACACTCTCCAGGGATCTAAACCTTGTCATCACAATAAACAAAACATGCTGAAGGGATAGGTTCCTGACCCAGAGACTCCCCAGACTCTGGAATAGATTGCCCATACATGTCAAGCAGAGTGCCTCTTTGGACCTCTTCAAGAGGAACCTTGACGATTGGATGGGAGAAAGGAAATTCACCCCAGGGATCACGTCAGTCGCCCTGCTAGATAGGGGTCCAGGAAAGTAAATAATGTGGGAAGAAATAGCCAGGGAATTGTTATGGCTAGGCTTGTATAGGCCCTAGGGCTGATAGCCTAGTACCAACCTATGAACCCATGAACCTAAGATAGTTGCATCAACAAAGTCCACAGCAGTAAACACAAGTGCTGAGAGTTACTGCACAAAGGTAATACCTATCCTGAGACAACAGATATTGGCCACAGTGTTGGCAACACATTCAGTGCCAGCTTTACCCCTCTCACCCCCCACAACTTATAGGTTCATAGGTTCATAGGTTAGTACTAAACTAACTGCCCTGGTGAGCCATTTTAAGCCTAGCCAATTATCCATTGTGAGACTCAATCCCTGCACCTTGTGTTTGTAAGGCAAAAAAACCTTAACAATTAGGTCACCCTCCCAACCCTGAAGTGTTGAGTGAAAGTGTTCTCACATGCTGTATCCCTTGACCGTTCTAGGCATCTGTGTGTCACCAGGATATGACCCTGCAGTAAGGCCATAGGATGTGGCAGTGTGGTGACACAGCCACCATATCATGTGCAAGGTACAGTATGTGAAAGAGTAATTCCCGGTCT
Source organism: Protopterus annectens (assembly GCF_019279795.1). Lineage (NCBI taxonomy): Eukaryota > Metazoa > Chordata > Ceratodontiformes > Protopteridae > Protopterus > Protopterus annectens. The sequence continues at coordinate 1,009,437,023 of NC_056731.1, read as the reverse complement.
GTAACACAGTGATTGCATATGCCTCACAGATTATAGGGCTGAGAGTTCTACATAGGTACATGTTGATGTACAACATTTGTTGTAGAATAGTGAATGGTACATGTTCTGGTTTGGACACATGCCCAGTTTGCTAATAACCACAACCACAGGGGATATTCATCAACCAAACACACTGGGATTACACACACACACACACACACACACACACACACACACACACACACACACTTGCCAGTACTGAGATCCATAGGTTCATTGCTTCTTATGTGTGTAGTAGGAGAATGGGCCTGAAGGATCTACAAGGCTAGCCCAAGGGAATACCTTGGCATCAGGCCACATGACAATAATCCCCAGTATGGCTCAGGAGTATAGTCACTGGAGTGGTCCCCAAGGGTGGGTATTGTATCCTCCATCCACTCATTCAGGTTTCTATTGTGGGTGGCCAGTGATGTTCACTACTTCCCATGTATGTGATTTATATTCCATAACATGGACAGTGTCTGGGTTGTGCACATGTCCGACATGTGAAATTGTGCTTGAGTTCTTTGGGGCATGTTGTGTGGACATATTGGTATCTTCTGATGTAGCATTATTGACCTCATTTGGTGAAACCTGGCTACATAACTGAGGTAGTGATTGCACCTACATTGACAGTATGATACGTGTATTCAGTGGAGTTAGTGGCATCTGTCCATACAGGGCATGTATATAAGGATTGGTATTCCCATTTTGGGGTACGTTTGCAGACTCTACAGTTGTTGCAGGCATCCAGAGGGGAACATGGCAAAGGGCTACTGTACACATTGATTGGGCTACTGAGGGGATAGAACAGGGTTCCATGTCCTTTTACTTGGTGGATACACACTCAGTCAGGAGATGTAACATATCATATGGAACTACCGATATAGTGGTTATTGCCTAGCTAAGTGTGTTTGCGTATGATACATGGGTGGAGAGTGGTCTCGGAGTAATAAAATGGTTGCCTATATTGTTCACTAATCCATACTGTCACATTTAGGGCTGTGGATTGTCTACATCAACCTCTCTGGTGTTTGACAAATGTTGGCCTTGTAATGTGGACATTGTGACATATACTAGGTCCTCAACATAATAATTTAGCAAAACCCACCCCCAATGGATTCTGTTGTTACACAGTCACACTGTCCCCAACACAGGCTACAGATGACAGACACACATGTGTCAGTACTGAGCTTCAAACCCCTACCTAGCTATGTATAGTTATGACAGTGTACCACATTTATCTCATGTGCCACAGAGTGTATAGGATGGAAGTTGTCCCAAGGTACTTCTATGGTGAGGAACATCATCAGTCCTTGTAAATACTGGCGCTGGATGATGTAGTGGACGAGACATTCCATAAAATATTTTACCCTATACACACATTTACATTTGCCAGGAGTGAGGTTCAAACCTCTATCTAACTATCTTTTGCAGACCATTATGTTACACATTTACTACATGTACTAAAAAGGATCCAACGCGTCACTGAAGACAAAAACACAGGTTTATTGCAAGTAAACGTAAAAGCTTTTACGCTCAATGTTTGAGCAACTTCCTCAGACATTCAAACCTTAATTAATTTACATATTTATACTCTCACGTCACTAACATCATTAACAAGAGTATCAATTAACAGATTAAACAAGTTAGTAAACAAATAAAGTACAAACCCCCCAACTATTAGCAGCAAAAAGGTCTATGTATGTATATATAATAAAACAAAGTTTTATATGCTTATATACCATAAAATAAATATATGTGTATACAAATACATAAAATACTTAAAAACCACTTCTGTGTTAATAAAACTAAGTCAGTTTCCAGAACATAACGCTGAAATAGTTTGATATAGAAACAGCGGACATTTACTACATGCACCACTGACCTTACATGTTTTAAGGTTGACAACAGGTACTTCTAAGGTGGATGATATCTGCAGGACTGCTAAAGTCAGACACTGAGATGTGTACTGGGTGTAAATGGGGCCAAAATCTTTGAAGTACAGACATACATATGTAAACACACAAACACTTACCAGAGATACAATTCAAACCCATACCTATGTAGTTATTGCTATTACATTGCTCCACATTTATCACACATGCCACGGAACTTACATGCTGGAGGGCTGTACAAAGGTATCTTTGAAGGTGAGTGACATCAGCAGCAGTGCTTAAGGAAGGGTACAGGAGATTTAGTGGGTGTGAATGGCCTCAACCACATTCACATAGAAACACACACACTCACACACAACTTTACATTTGACAGGACTGAGATTACAACTGCTACATGGATACCTATTTGTACTGTAGTGTTACACAGTTATCACAAGCGCCACTGTCACTATATAGCTGAGGGCTAACCAAAGGTATTTCTACAGTGAATGACATGATAACATCATGTGATATAGGCCAAGGGGATGTGTAGTAGGTGGGACATGCCTCATAATGGGTTTATCTCTGTCGCTGTCTGTCTTTCTCTTCCCAATATCTGTGTGTGTGTGTGTGTGTGTGTGTGTGTGTGTGTGTGTGTGTGTGTGTGTATGTTTGATATATTATATTATGTTTGCCTTAGATATGTGTGTGTACTCCTATCTGAAGTGTGAAGTATCATTGGTGTACAATTTGGTGTGTATGCACAGAGAGCTACAAAGAACTGATAACTGTAGTCCACTGTGTTGTGAGACATGGACTTAATTTCTCTACTTTTAGGAGCATGCCTAGTATGACCTTCTATATTGAGTGTGTGTATCCATTCCAGGGAGGGTTGGACTCTATTTCAAAGTTTTGTGTGCTACAGCAAAACCTAGCAAACTGTTTCTGCAGGATATCTGTAGCTAGGTTGCCAATATGGAGACATAATGGGCTTAACATTCAGGGGATACTGTAGCTATTGCTGTCTGTGCTGCTTGTGTGACATGTTTGCTTGTAGCATAGATATTCTGACATATGTTGTGTTTTACACTGTGATGGGTCATGTCATCAACTACTGACCGTTATCATTCTTTGCTCTCAGTTATTTACCGAGAAATACAAGATGAATGAAGCTGAGACCAATATTCTGAGGCATATAGACTACACATCCTGGCACACACCTGCCATTGTGGAGGGGTAGCTACAGACAATAGACTGCTGGTTCTGAGTAAATGGTGCTGCACCTTGTTAGTATGCTGGCTGTGGGTCCTCTCCTTGTGCTTTTCTCAATTTCAAGGAATGGCCATATCCTGCTGGGGCCATACCACTCAACTGTACAGGTACTCCCAGCTTATGCAGAGACAGGATTCATATATCTGGTCAGATTAACTTCACATTGTAGTTTACAAGCAGTTTTGTGGCTATTCATCCATGGGTTTGCAGTCGGGAGTAGTATGGGCAGAAATTACAGTTTCAGACTTCACACACGCCATGACATCCACGCTTCTACACCTCCCCCCTCTGTTAATCTCTCCTCCACCTAACATTATTTAAGCAATATCTCAGTGCTATCCCTATAGTTGGGCCTTTATCCCAGCAGTATTTAGGTTCATAGGTTCATAGATTGGTACTAGACTATCAGCCCTAGGGCCTATACAAGCCTAGCCATAACAATTCACTGGCTATTTCTTCCCACACTATTTACTTCCCTGAACCCCTGTCTAGCAGGGCGACTTACGTGATCCTCGGGGTGAATTTCCTTTCTCCCATCCAATCGTCAAGGTTCCTTTTGAATAGGCCCAAAGAGGCACTCTGCTTGACATGTATGGGCAATCTATTCCAAAGTCTGTGGAGTCTCTGGGTCAGGAACCTATCCCTCCAGCATGTTTTGTTTATTGTGATGACAAGGTTTAGATCCCTGGAGCATGTGGCTCTGAGGGATTGGGATTTCTTTAAGTGTAGCATGTCCGACAGCTCTTGGTTTGACATGGCCTTGTATGTTAAGCAGAGATTGCCTCTGAGTAGACAATATGCGACAGAGTATAGCTGGAGTTTTTTAAGGCGGTCAGCATAGGGCATCTGCTTTAGGTCTGTGATTCTTTTAGTGAGGTATTTCTGCAGCCTTTCCAGTTGTTGCAGATGTCTTGAGAGGTACATACCAAATGGGGCATTGTATTCTATAATGGGTGTAATGAGCCTGATCCACAGTCCTTGCAGTAGGACATGGGGAGGCATGCTACTGACATTTGTCAACATGGCCTTGCATTTGTTTTCTGTTTACTGTTAGGTTATTAGTTGGGATTCCCTGACATTCCATACATTGGCACTATGGATAAGGCATGGGCCTTTGCCAGAGGACTGTAGGCCATTTGTGAGTGCTGCAGGCCATCTGTTACTGCATTTCTACTTGGGATTGTGTGTGGGGAAGTGCACACCTGCAGACTTTAACATTTGAAATGACGGTACTGGTATTTCGTTTACTCTGTTGGCTTCCATTTCATATTGTGTTGTGACCTATCATGCAGATAGGAGGCATATCAGTAGAGTACACATGTTAAATCCTAATAGCATATATTTCAGTTTCAGACTTCTTACCCTTCAGAACTGGAATGCAACTGCCAGACCTGTTGTAGTATGTCTGTGCAGGTATGATGGAGGGCTGTTCACCATTGCCATCATTTGAGGTCCTTAGTCCAGCCTTTCTTCATGGTCATCTACACCTGTCCTGCTGGGTGAGGCTGGTGGTGGATATGTGACCCTCACTGACATCCATGTGTGTGACCTTTTGACGCCCATAATTCTTTGGGCCATCACATGTACTGCAGTGGGGGATGTCACCTTGTGTATTGCTGCCTAGTATGTTGACACCAGTATTTGTTATGAATTTCCTGCTGACCCATATAACTGTCTGCTGATATCCCATTCAGCCACCCAATTCCCTTGCATGCTTGCATCCATATAATACATACAAGTATGAGAACATACTACTCCATTCAGTAATTGATAGGAAGAATGACTTACCTTGTTGCTGGGCCAGTATTGCAGACAGTGCTGGAGGGCTGACTAAGCTGGATGCACATAGTACACTTTCTGTACATGGTAAAACTC
>NC_056731.1:1009311981-1009426981 GCF_019279795.1 Protopterus annectens | reverse complement strand
TGCAGGAACATCACCCTTGTTGAAGGGGATGATAATGCATTTTTTGCACTGAGTATGAGTTAATGGTTTTTGGAACCAATCATTACTCTGTGTATGTCCTTCTTGCAGGATACTGACATTGTTAGGGGACTGAATGACTGCTCCTGGTTTGCAGTCATCGGCAAACTTTGTCAGCTACAGACCTTTAGTTTTTGTCTGTTCTTTGAATAAGTATATTCCAAAGAGTAGGGGCACACCACTGTTTACTGGTCTGCTGGAGGACACAGTTGGAAAACACTGGAACCACCACAATGCTTAAAATCAAACAATTCTTATTTAATTGAGTAAAAACAAGCGCTTTCACGCACAGTAATCGTGCGCTTCATCAGGTTACAAAATTGAAGACTTAAAACATTCCTTATATACAAAAAGTCAAAATATTAACAAACAATCAAACAAGCAATTTAGGTCAAATCATTGAGTCAGCTTATTAGCTAGATAGGAAATACTGCCCATAAAAGGTAGAGCAGGAAACCATCAAAATGTTAACAAACAGTCAATCAAGCAGTTTAGTCAAATTATTAAGACAGCTTGTTATCTAGATAGGAAATACTGCCCATAAAAGGTAGAACAGGAAACCATACTAATATATCCATTTTCATTCAAAGTGTGTTATATGTATAAGGAAACTTTAAAGGTTATATTTAAAGTCTATTGACAAGATCTATTTTCCTAAATGTAACTACTTATCGTAACCATTGTAAACTAATAACATTAAAGTAAGATAAATGCTACATATGTCAACAATGAATCTTCTACTGGAAGATATACAAAAAGTCAAAATATTAACAAACAATCAAACAAGCAATTTAGGTCAAATCATTGAGTCAGCTTATTAGCTAGATAGGAAATACTGCCCATAAAAGGTAGAGCAGGAAACCATCAAAATGTTAACAAACAGTCAATCAAGCAATTTAGTCAAATTAAGACAGCTTGTTATCTAGATAGGAAATACTGCCCATAAAAGGTAGAACAGGAAACCATACTAATATATCCATTTTCATTCAAAGTGTGTTATATGTATAAGGAAACTTTAAAGGTTATATTTAAAGTCTATTGACAAGATCTATTTTCCTAAATGTAACTACTTATCGTAACCATTGTAAACTAATAACATTAAAGTAAGATAAATGCTACATATGTCAACAATGAATCTTCTACTGGATATACATAAGGAAAATCTAACAACCATTTATAAAGCAGATAGGCAAGTAGAAGAGAAAAAGGAAAAAACAAGTGAAAGACAGAAGATAAAAGGAAAGAAAAATAAAATATTATGTGAAAAAAGAAGAAAAGATAAAAGAAAAAATATAAAGTATAAAAATGCCTAAACAGGCAAAAGGAAGAGAAAGAAAGAACAACAAAGGGGGAGGGGGGGAGGGGGGAAGGGAAAAAACAGTGAAAGGGAAGGTAGAGGTATGATTTAAAGGGAAAAGGGGGGGAGAAAGGGGAAGGGAGATCAAAAGATAAGGGAAAAGGACGGAAAGGTCTGCTGGAGGAGGTAGAGACTCCTATTTTAACTGTATGAATGCTAGTGGTGAGCCAGTTTGCAACCCACCTGACAATATATAGGTTGATACCCAGCTGGATGAGTTTATCAATAATGCCTGAGTGGTGGATGATGTCAAAGGTCATGGCCAAGTCCAGGTAGGCCACGTGCACAGTTTTTCCTTTGACAAGGGCTTTGGTGACTATCTCAAAGAAGCCCACAAAGTTTAACAGGCACAATCTCCCTTTAACGATGCCAAACTGGGTAGGGTTGAGTGTTGGTATATTATCAATATCTTTGTTGATAAGGTCCATGAAGATACACTCTCTGGTCTTGCACCAAAGGCTAGTTAGGCTTATGGGTCTAGAGTTCCCAAGGTCTGTGAATGCATCCCCTTTGTGCAAAGGGATGACAATAGCTGTTCTCCATTCAGCAGGGACAAAACCTGTGCTAAGGCTGTGGTTGAACATGGTACCCAGCGATGTTCCTAATTCCTGTTTTAATCCATTGAGAATATAGCTTGGGATATTCTCTGGTCCCGTTGATGCTGTGTTTTCAAGAGGCTTCATCTATTTCAATCTCTACAGAGGTTTACTAACTTCTGCTATTTTACAGATGTGTTCAATGCATTTTAAATTAACTAATTAGTTTATTTATGCAACCCCCCCCCCACTTACGAATTTCCCCAAATGGCCAGTTTACTATTCCATAGTTTTTGGTTTGATGTTACCTATTTCAAACCTCTTATGCCTTAATTATTTTCCCTTTCTTTCCTTTCAGTCTTACATGTTTCCAAGTTTACAGCTAAGGATTTTTTTTTCCTGTGTCATCTCTACTGGAACTTCCATCTCCCCAAATATATTCCAAAACAATGAGTACCAAGGTCACACGGAACACCCAATCAGTAAAACAAAAATCTAGCTACGCTACACGTTTAACTGTATGATACCTTGAAACCTTATGCATTAGAGGCAATATGGAATATATGCAAACGATTCCATAAGGGGATCAAGTGTTTCAGCTATACGGTAATTCTGAATGTCCATGACATTTTCCTTTTAAGTCTGTAATGGACAAATTCTGGCAAATAAAACCAAACCCCATTAGCTGTGGACATGCATGTTTTGGCCTTCTTATGACATCATTGGCACAGCATAAGTGGAATGTATGGCTAACATTTGGAAACACAGGGTTGTCGTACCCAACTGATGTCCATTATCATTAGGGTGACTGCAAAATATCCCAACTAACAACCCAAAGCAATGTGTACTAAGGTCACACAGAAAAAACAATCAGTAAAAAACTAAAAGAAAAATCTAGCCACGTTCAACTTTTCACTGTGTGATACATTAAAACCTCTTGCATTATAGGCAACATGGGATATATGAAAATTACCTCATAAGGACAGCAGGTGTTTTCAGTATATGGCAATTCAGAATGCTCATGACTTTTTCTAAGTCTGTTATTGACAAATTCAGGCCTATAAAGTCAAACCCCACTAGCTGTGGCATGCATAGTTCAGCCTTCTTATGACCTCATCAGCACAGCATAAGTGGAATGTTTGGCTAACATCTGGAAACACAGGATTGTTGTACCCATCTGATGTCCATTATCATTAGGGTGATTGTAAAACATCCCAACTAACAATCCAAAACAATGAGTATCAAGGTCACACAGAACAACTAATCAGTAAAAAAACAAAAAAGAAAAATCTAGCCACGCTAAACTTTTCACGGTGTGATACCTTGAAACCTCATGCATTAGAGGCAACATTGGATATATTCAAATGACCCCATAAGGACATCAGGTGCTTCAGCTGTATGACAATTCTGAATATCCATGACTTTTTCTTTTTAAGTCTGTTATGGACAAATTCAAGGCAATAAAGCCAAACTCCACTAACTGTGGACATGCATGTCACAGAGGTTTCAAGGTATCACACAATGAAAAATCTAGCATTACTAGATTTTTCTTTTATTTTTTTTACTGATTTGGGAACAACAACCCTGTGTTTCCAGATGTTAGCCAAACATTCCACTTGTGCTGTGCTGATGAGGTCATAAGAAGCCTGAAATATGCCTGTCCACAGCTAGTGGGGGTTTGGCTTTATTGGCCTGTATTTGTCCATAACAGACTTAAAAAAAGAAAAAGTCATGGCCATTCAGAATTGCCATATACCTGAAACACCTGCTGTCTTTATGGGGTCATTTGCATATATCCCATGTTGCCACTAATGGAAGAGGTTTCAAGGTATCACACGGTGAAAAGCCTAGCAATGCTAGATCTCCCCAAATTTAGCAAAGAACTTGAAAAAAAAGTTTTAATGACTTCTACATCTTCTTCCATAGTCCCATAAAAATTAATTAAGGTTATATGCTCTTGTTGTGTTACAATTTTCTAAATTATCCCTTTACTTTGCTTATCTTTCCATACATTTTTAACATCTAATAACATTTTTCAACATTTATTCTAAACATGTGTCCATACATTTTTAACATCTAATAACATTTTCAACATTTATTCTAAACATGTGTACACTAAAGTCATAACTCCTTTTTTAGAAAAGAAGCAACTATCTTTCCACCATCTGGTTCTATATTTCCTGTCTGCTGCACTCTTAAATTTTAAAAATAAAAGCAGCACATCTGTACTCTTGAATTCCTCAAGACCTGTTTTCACTGATATTCCAAATTATCAAATATTTCATGCAGTACCTTCCACAGGAAAAGAATTATGAGATAGTGTTCTCTTTGCTTTTGTGCCAATAGCTTTGTCATCACACAGAGTGCCAATCAAGTACCAAGATGATAAGGATGAAGAAATCAAGTGATAAGTAGCTACAACAGTCTCCTTCCATACCCCGGTGTACAAGAAACCACAAATACATAGCAAATCACACTTAGCCACTAACTTAAAGCAGCATCTTTAATTTAAATATCTCAACATTTTCTGAGACTAGTTCATTTTCTCCTGAAGGTCTATCAATGGCTTCTAAAATTCACTTGAGTGCACTTTTCACAGGAATGCAGATCAGATAAGTGCACCACTGACACTAATTACAAAATAAAAGAGCTGTTTATTGGACAAACATCACCTCTGATTCTGGGCAACCTTCTATTCAGGCAAAACCATGAGCATCTTATACTGACTGCATAATCTAGATTCACATCTGCAAACAACATAGCAGAGAAAGGAATTTCCTCTCTAATGGTTTTCTTATTCTCTGTATAATGTCACACCATTTTAATGAGCAAATAATTTACTAGACTGCACAGCTCTAAAGCAGGATGTTTAAAGCTGCAGAAATAAAGGGGACCCCATTGAAAACAGTTATCCTTTAATTTTCACATGTCATAACCCAGAGATGATAAATAAAAATATCCTGTTGAAGAAGGCCATGTAATGTCAAGGGATGAATGAAACAGCACTGACCTAAGTTAGTATTTGCTCCATCCAGCATACATAGATATGCACAATACTTATCTTTTCTTATGTTTCTCACAGCATCCTATTGTTCTTAAAACAAATTTTTTGCACTAGAATGATTCAAATTAATAGAGAAGAATTGTTTCTGACATCAATAAAAAAATAATAACCCCCCTCCCAGAAGTTTTAGACCATAAGCATCTACAAATGATAAAAAGAGCAGCCCTCCTGACAAATTAGCAGAGTACAATTCTTCATACATAAATGTATCCCAGAATGAAACCTAAAAAAGTCGACACAGCCTAATCAGCAAGTGTAACTGATGAAAATGTATAGCAGTTTATCTTTAAAAAGTCAATTAGTTAATTAATTGTGTATGTATGTCTGTATGCATGTATGTGTTTAATTTTTGTTAAACTGGGAAGTGAACCATTTTCAGTCATGACCTAGATACCGAAGGCAAATACAACTACAAATACAAGTACACATAATCAAGTATGATTGAGAATTATTGTAATGATATGCAATGCACACACTGCAACATTCATAAAAAGGGTTTTGTGTTGGTGTTTAAACATTGTTACATTCCGCACTTCCAGAAGTTTAGAAAGTTAGCACACCATGTATCTCTGACAAGAATTGCATTTTCTAGCAATTTTTATATTCATATTCATTACTTCATTAATGTTGTCATTCCACAGACACTGCCATTCCTTCTTCCCCCTTGGAGTGATGCCAGAAAATAAGCCAATTATTAAAATCAATCATTTTGTGTTCATGCTGTGGCATCATCTTTGGTGAAGGTAGAATGCTAACATATGCAAGGCTCATACATATCTGTGACACATATTCTGAGAGATCCTTAATGTCTCTTTTCATACAGTCCATAAAAGTACATCTCAAGTCTTCTACAGCCACATGGGTTTTGATAGAATCATATTGGTACCTGAGATGCAGATAGCTCTAGACAGGCAATTAACTGTTTTCTTCTCCTTGTTTAACCTGGTGAATGAGGCACAGGTGTGTCACACAATGAAATCCCCAATGACAAGAGTATTAGATAAAATATATGCTTGCTTTTGGCCTTTGCACTTGGGTGACATTTAGGTGTAGGCTTATGTGAGATGTTTGATGCTGGTTTTGGAGAGTGCTTTAGTGATCACTGAGGATTGCTGTTTTCTTTAGGCAATTTTATAGGTGTTTAAGGTTTGGGAAGTTTAAGCAGCTCAGCATAAGGCAATCTATGTGCATTGTGAGTGGTGTGTGTGAAGGATATACTGTGGGTATTCCTGACAACCTTGTTTGAATGGAAGATTTTGGCATCTAAGGAAGTTGTGTATTTACATCTCTTACATACCATGTTATTTTCTTTAATGAGTTGCCTGAGAACATTAGACAATTGCTACATTGGCAAAAGGCCAGCACCACTAGGACATAAGTAGAACACTACGATTTATTTAACATCACAAAACAGACTGGTTTCAGCCTTAAGCCTTCTTCGGTCTGATTTGTGATGTCAAATAAATCGTAGTATTTTACTTATGCCCTTGTGATGCTGGCCTTTTGTCAATTTCCATATGTGTTGAGTTGGCCGTTTGCATCATGTCGTACTTGCTAGCTGTTGTGTGGACTGTCAATTGCTACATTGCCTTAGGAAGTGCAAATCTGCTGAGATGGCCACAGAGACATTTGGAAATTGCATAATCATGTTGTCCGGTCCTGTAATAGGGTGGGCTGTTTAGGATTGAAGACTGGGTTTTAAATACGAGTCTCATAAGGTAGTCTCGAGTCTATATTATATTATCAAAAAGACAGGTCAGTGAATGGCATTTACATTGAAAATGCTGTTCAGCAAATTCATTCTTAAGGAGGAGGGCTGTGCCCCACACAGCCCCCACTAATTATATATATACACCAACTCCAAGATCGCACTACAGTGAGGAAAGGGCAAATTTTCTGATCTTCACTGTACTGCTATCTCACTATGAACAGTTTGCTGAATGTCTTTTTCGATGTAAATGCCATTCGCTGACCTGTCTTTTCGATAATATAATATAGACCCAATAGTTTCTGGGGTTAAGGGTAAGACGATAAACAGTGCTAGGATATGGTGGTGCTATTCAATACACAAACTAGTTTCTTGGGGTTAACGGCAACATATTATATAGTACTGGAGTACTGCAGTACTTTTTGATGTGCAAGCTTGCTACTCTAAGCTCAATTCCAGGAATTCCACACCATTTAACAGGTTTTGGATCTAATCTTAACTTTATAGGGAAATTGTTCTGTCCAGACATTTAATACTATATAGGGTAATGCTGATCACTGCTGCTCAGTGGGCAGCTCCATGCAAATTTGCTGGATTTACAGCAGATAAAGAAGCTTACAAAATGACTGCTGTGCACTCTGGCCAAAAAATAGCAACACTTTGAGCTCCACAGAGCAATTTCCAACTCAGAGAAACTGGGTAAACACCTTCTAACACAAGTTAGATAATCCTAAAATTTCTTAATGTAAAAGCAAATCTAACACAGAATTATTGTAATTTGGCTAAAATAGTTAAGTTTTAGTTTTACTATCTGGCCTTTCAGAAAACAGACTGGATTTATTTTCTGAAACATGGATTGAATTGATCTTTTTGCTTAGAATTCTCAAATGTTTTAACTATTACCTCAGTTCAGATGTACCAGTTTCCCAGTGCACAGCCATACTTATAGTGCAGCTCTCACAACTATATGTTTTGGTAGAGAAACCACTTATTTGGCTATATGGTCCTTTGTTGACAATGCAATGCCTTTGTTTTTTTTAACCGTATGCATATTTATCATAGTTTTTCTTCAAACAAGCATGAATGTCCTTGTCATTAACCTTCCATTTTCTTATTTTTTACATCAGGTGAGGGCATACCTCTCAAATGTCCAGATATTTGCAGAACTTCCAGATTTTTGCCTTTTATTTTTGGTGTGTTCCTCATAAAATTTGTGATTTTCTAAAAAAATCATTGGGAAGATCTGCAGATTAAATTCATGTCCTTCAGAAAAATGCTTGCTAACACAAATATACCCCAGGATTTACTACTCTTCCATGTAGGACTAGATTAGGAAATGCCAGTCTAAGAGTATGACGGCAGCACACCATGCATATTAATGAGGGCACACTGCCTCAACTCTAAAGCTTACACGGAGCGTGGGCGAGTGTAAGGGGCATGTCGGACTGCCGAGCAATCCAAAAATACACGCCTCTGCACTGACAAAACCCAAGAAATTTCGAGTTACATGAGTGAGTCCGCTCACATGTGTACGTTGTAACACTACAGTCCCCCATATGTTAAACCTCGTACAAATTTAAAAATGAAAAGAAATGTATTTATTTTTTTGTTTTATTTCCAATATAGCTGTTCGTATTTGTGCGTGTTTGAGCGGGATTGCCCATTGCTTAGCTACAGTTAGCAGCTTAGACACCGAAGAGGATAATAAGAAAAAAATATGCAAATTAAATAGTGATAGCATAGTGGTTAGAGCCTTCGCACAAAGAAGAGGCATTCCTGGTTCGAGTCCCACTACTGCACATTCCATTTTGTGTTGGAAATTTGTATACAAAAATATTTCCTGACATTTATCATGTATAAGTTTTGTAAAAAGCATTCAAATGTTATATGTAGTAGTGAACGAATTATATATATATGAAGGTGAAATGGTTATGCATTCTGAGGCATGAGTAACTTATTTTAAGCAGTACAAAGCACTGCTAGGCACATTTTAGCAGTATTTAGCATATTTAAAACCAATTGCTCATAGCTGAGCAGCACCTTAACAAGCGCAATGTCTTTGCGTGTAGCTGTGCACTGCACAAGCCAGCGCAACATCAGGCATCATCGGGCAACGTCGAGCAATGTCGAGCAACATTGGGCAACGTTGGGCAAAGTCAGGCAAAGTTGGGCAAAGTCGGCTAAACCTAGCCACACCTCCTTTACTGTACCTTAACCATTCAGGTCTGGCCAGTAGGAAAATAAAAAGTAGTGACAGGGCTTGAACTCAGGATACTATGCACTATAGTCACAGTACATAACCACTAAGCCATGACAGCATTTCATAACCATGCACTTTCAACAGACACATATCTATCAAAGGAATATTAAACATTGATAACATCAGCTAAGCAGGTGTGCCTACAGCTGAGTTTTTTCAAAACTGGCCAATCACAAATAAGTGTGGGAAATTAGGCATATTTAAGCTCCACAGGCGGGAATACTTGCCATAACTGGTTGTAGCTCCCTTCTGCAGTCAGCATGGCTGGTGATGGAGAAGGCACTCGATTTCGAGCGCAATGCTGGGGCATTGAGGAGACCAAAGTAATGGTTTGGCTCCTTGTCCAGAATCATGAGGAAAGACTCCTGCAGAGCCAGTACCAGGACACCCAATATAAAACGGAGGCCTGGAACAGTCTAGCTTATGATCTCACCAGTGCCACTGGCATGCCTCGTACTGGTGAGCAGGTCAGGCACCATTATTCTGACCTGAAGCGATGTAAGGAGGATCAACTGGACCAGTTGATCCAGGAATCCCGTGCGATGCCTAATGCCCCAGTACTGAGTAAGTAACCATTGTATTAAGTAGTTAAGAATTGCTATGCTTGTCTATACTATGGATAGGTATGTCTCAATATCACTGCATTTACTTCACAGCTGCAGGTGTCTGGGCTATGAACCAGCAAGCCCATGAAGATAGGTTGCAAAGGCTGCATCATCAGGCAGGTTAGTAATTATTCTGCATGTACTGTTATATAAAATAAATGAGAGAGCCTTCAAAAAGTGTTTTAACCCAATAAATAAAGGTGTAATAATCCTTTAATAAATGTATAATTCCTGGAGTGCATCTGTATCATTTTTTTATATGGTGTTGTACTGTTGCATTTTACAAATAGTACTGTTGTATTAAACAGTGTTAACCCACACTTGGGTAGGCTCATATAACGTGGATGAAGGGAGTGCCAGTAGCTTTTATGCATATTTACAGCCCTCAACTGTTGTTTCATGCCCAGCACATACAGGTTAATCTGGCACATGAGCAGCTTGTTATTTTGTTCCCCAGAAATGTCAGTGTGCTGCCAGAAATGTAGGGAGCTGTTAACATATAACTGATACTTTCACCTGAACATATCTAGATAATTATATGAAAGTAGAGCTGTCAGTGTACCATCTTAGCAGTAGCGTGTGTGAGCAACTCTCAAAATATGTAGCAGTAACATGTGCATCTTGGACAGTTTGTATGTAAGATACAGCTCATGTATATAATGATCTAGCAAAATCCAATTGCACAATATAAGGACATTGGGTAGTGTAATAATACATGTAAGGGACATATAACTGCAGTTAATAGGAATGTAGTGAAAACTAGAAGGATATATAAGTTGTTAATTGAGCTATTCTTTTCCACCCTACTGTATGTGCATAAAAAATGCAACTCCACACCTCAATCGGTATGTCTAATCTCAAAACATTTGTTGGGACATATGTCCTATTGGTTTATAAATATTTGCATTTATTTCTATGCAGGTGCCCTGTTAAAATACCACAATATTGGTGGCCTGTTGCCATCAATTCAAACTGCATGCTGTTGTTATGTCCACTATTGTTCTATATGCATGTGTTATGCTTGCTTTTCAACTGTTGAAAATCTGTGTGTAGGGTTAATGGAAATACTTCTGCATGCTGTTATAACTAATTTGGAATGCTGTTGACTGTTACTAACCCATATCTTTATTAAACCCTTCAAAACATAGTTCGTATGGGAAGGCCGGTCCCAGCGGATCCACCTGTCCCACCTCAGCTGGCCATGGCACCTGGCACCAGCAGGTCTGGTGCCCAGCCTGGAACCTCCTCCTCTGTTGGCCCTGTGCCACCTTCAGCTGGAAGCACTGCAGGGGATGGGGCTTGGCCCCCTGTGCAAGCGTGGGCAGAGGAGGGCCACCTATCACCCTTCGAATGGTCCGGGCTGTGGTGTGTAGAGAGATTGAATGTTCTGTTGCAGAACCTCTATGCAGCTTGAGGCACGAGTGGCACAACTCCCGGGTCAGCCTGCTCCTCCTACACAGCCCCCAGCACAGCCACCCTCTGGGCTGTGAAGGTGCAGTGGAGACTGCCCATGGGTGGGGACGTCAGTCCCACTGCTTCCATCTGTGGGCTCATGGGCTTGCGATTTCTAAACATCCCTCCCCATCAAAGGTGTTCACCCACCACATGTGTCATATACCGCCCCTGTATGCGTCTTGTTTGTCTTGTCTGTTTACCTCTCCAACCTACCTCCCAAAATATACCTACTTCCCTACCCCACATTCCACTCTCACCTGAAAAAAAAAGGGCAATCTGCTCAAAAAAAAAATGATGCCCCATACATAGCTGCTCATTTTGCACACATGTCCACTGGGCACATAAAATATAATTTAATAGGCATTACAACATACTTTGTTGTTTTCACCCCTCTATCAGGGGTTGAAGGTTTCATATCTACCTCCAAATTTACTCCATATGCACAGCTGTTGCTGTTAAAGAAATGGGCAGCTATGAACCTTCCCTGCACCCATCCTGCACATCCCGAGCTACTTTCCATACTGTATTTCCCTCTTTGTGCCCCTTTTTCACCACTTTCCCATCTACCCATTTTTCTTTTCTTTCAAAGAAATGAGCATGGCGGTTAGCGGGAGTAAGCACTATTAAGCAATAGTTAGCGGGCTTGAGTGAATGTGCACTTGTTTGGGCTTAGCTAAGCATTGCTAAGCATCGCGCAAACCTGCACAAACTAGCTAACAACTGCTTAAAAGTGCCTTAGTCACTCTGTATGTGAGGGCCCTTGTTCTGCTCAGGAGCAAAACAAAACACCTCTGTCAGTCTCGAATCCCAGACCTTGTACACACTACACAACATGCACCACTAAGCCACAGTAGATATACAACAAGTTGGTGCTGAAATAAATAAATCATGCATCAGAATGAGTGAATGTAAAGGAAAAATAGGAACTCCATACCACATAACTTGTTCTGTGGATCTTTACCAACAGTTGTTGTGGGATTACATTACATGACTGTGATAACAGAAGCAGCCACTCTAGCAGGAAATAATGTTACACCATCACTTTACAACCCCACACAGTATCACAGCAGTACAGACCCTGGCATATCTGTTTAAGGCTGATGCCATACATCACAACTGCCCCTAATTTTCAGGGATATCCCTGATTTAGACACACATTTTAGCTCTGTCCCACTGAATCCCTCCAAAAACTACTGACTTTGGCCAGAAAGGTGGTGAATTACACTTAATGACTAATGAAAATAATTAAGAGTTAGACACTTCTTTTACTTCAGAAAAGGTGTATTAATTCATATGCTCTGATTCTCTCAATGTTTCAACTCAATGGCACTAACATTTTAAAGGTGTCCCTGACTTTTTCCTTACTTTTCCCTGAGTCTGTTCAAATATGTACCTGAGTGTTTGAGAGGTCTTGCAGAGGCAGAAACACAGAGGCATATCAGCCTTTCTGCTGTTACACACACTGTGCACATAGCTTTGGAAGGAGTTTCAGAAGCATACCCTTATGTAGGAATACAACACTGAAATACAAATGGATGTAACCATGTACTGATAGCAACCAACTGTAACAATGCCATTGCTCTATTCCTGAAAAGACTTGTTTGGTGCACAGACAAAAAATAACAGGCTATTCTCAGGCTACCATGTGGATAGGTCCACAGTTTGGAGTTACGCAGACTACTTGCCTTTATAAACTAACATGTACACAGCAACCCTATAAGTCCAGCAAGATAAAATCCACACAATAATACTTACGCTCTCTGTACTTCTGCACCCCTACCCAAATGTAGAATATACCTGTGTGTGCAGGGTCTACCAAGGATGTAGGTAAGCATACTTACAGTACTGACATGTGTCCAGTTTTTCTGAGCAGCTTGTGCTAATGTCAACACTAAAAAAGCACAAACTGTTTAGAACTGAGTAAATGAATATTCACAGTATAGCAGTTCACAAACAATTCTTGTGCCAAAGGAATACATCTCAATAACTAGCTTTGTATGGCAGTTAATTGTAAAAGTTGAAAGAAAGTACATATTTCCATGTATCTTGGGGTAGTATTTTGAGGGGTGAGTACATTTCTACACTGACAAATGGGTACTTGAAGCAGCAACATTAGGTCTGAGCACAAAATGTAAATCTCTGGCTACACCCCTGGCTTCTGATATAAGAACTATACCAATCTTCTGTCTTAAACAATGATGTCCACAGCAAACAAGGATGATCTCCATCTTGGAAAGCTGAAAGGGCCACGCCTACCTACATTAGCAATTTATAGTACTGGGTTGCTATGACAGTGATTATTGCAGTTACTACATAGTAGGCTGCATGCAATTAGCAAGTGGTGGCCACTAATTGGTGCAGAGGCCATCACATGCTCATGTGTAAATACCTACAAAAGCAGGCTGCAATCTCTGCCAACAAACTCAATCACTCTATTGCAGAGACTTTCAGAGAGAGAGACAGAGAAAGAGAGAGAGACAGAGAAAAGGAAAAAGAAAAAGAAATATTACCAAATCATACAAAGGAAAGGTATGTGACACATATGTATTTACTGGCATGTAGTAGATGTTATTGAAGAATAGTGTACACAATGTGACCCATTCATATGTGGCAGCAGTACTTATTTATGTATAGATGTTCTGCTTAACTACTGCTATGGACAATACAGTGTGTACCTGTGGGCAATGGGATGTACCGGTGAAATGTGTAGCTCAGCATTAAATGTCAAAGATCTGATCCATTTTAACTGTGTTCTGTACAGTTGTGTGGCCAATGGCTGTTGGGGGGATTAGCGCTAACATTATATAAACATGGGTGTGACAGAACAACACATGCATGATAGTCATATTAAAGTCTAACTTAGCATTGGCAACTGCTGTAGTAGTCTAGTATGCTTATCTACCATTTGTAGCCATATATACCCCCCCAATGTTAGTGTGTGTTCATATGTGACACCTGTTTGTGTTGCAGCAAGGCCCAACAGTTCAGCTGTGAGGTCCAGGGACTTACAACAGTGTGGACCTTGTGTGTGTATGCCACACACATACGGAGAAATATATATGTGTCATATATATTCACATCTGTATATGTGCATAGTACAGATATGCAGACATATTGCAACTGTTGGTAAAGGGTGGAGATATATATGTTGATGAAGGTTAGTATGCGGATATTTGTATGTAGGTTTTAGTGTGTGACAAACAAGACAGCATACAGTGCTGGTATATGACATGTGGTGGTTAAACACTGTGGGTGGTTTGTTCAGTTTGCAATGTTGAAGCCAGTGAGGCCTGCTAAAGCTATCTGGGCTGTGAACACCTTCAATGCATTTATCCCAAGTCTGTGCGATTTTATTACATTACTGTACACCTCACATCCATTGTATAATTGATATTCTCACTATGAAAGGTGAAATGTATATGTGCCTACATATATATGTATATATACATATATACCAATGGATGTGTGTGTGTGTGTATATATATATATATATATATATATATATATATATATATATATATAGTTATATATACTCATACACACCTACATCTACTTGTTGCGATAGATTCTCTGTACTGTTAACTGACTGTGATGTTCAATGCATTTGTGAATACATCAAAGATATGTATCTGTGGGATAGCTTACTGGGAAACTGTTTATATCATGGTATTATGGGTCATTGTTTTGATCCTAGCAAAAGCTGTGTATTCTGTTGCTAGGCAGAAAAAGTGCTATTGCATACAGTGTGATTAAGTCCCTTGGTTTTAACTAGGGTGTATTGGAGGCTAAAGCACTACTTCTATGATTATTGATTGGCACTGATATTGAATCCAAATTCTGTGTGTACTGTAGTACTACTTGAAGCTCTGGGCCTGTACAGCAAAGTATGTTGTATGTCCACATTGCTTGCATCCACTGTTTTGTGTGGTCCCTGTATTCATCACAGATTACATTTCTCAAGATTAAGGTTGTGTAAGTACTGACACACAGTACTGTATAGTACACACTGAAAGCTTATCTGTGTTGTCATACCTTTGTGTCCTGTAATTATGTCTGATGTGTGTGTGGGTATGTCTGTAACATGTCCTTTGACATATGTGTTGTAAAACATATAACTGCGTATCTAGCAACATTCATAGTGTACTACAGCAGTATGCAACCTATATTCCCAACTGTGCACATATTTTGGACACGGGTTTGCCATTAACAAGTTGTGTGGTATAATAGTAATACATTTACTTGACCTTACACTCATTGTGATGGATGATATATTTCTTTACACATCAGCTTGATGTATATCTGCTGTGGCTAGGTGGTGCATCACATCGCATACAGTGTGCCAGGTACTCTTGTACAGTCTTATATAGTGATTTTATTTTGTTGCTGTGCAGAACATGGTTCATTAGATTGAGAGTGAGCCAGGCACTTACAAGCAGTTGTGGGATGAGCAGTGATAAGTGGCAGTTAACGTGTTTCACTCTTGGTTAGCTAATAAGTTGCTATATATGGCAGTTCAGTGATATCTGTACTGTATAATGTTAAATGTGCCATATGACTTGCACAGACATATTTTCGTATTTATGTCTTCCAGGGATCATAGCACATCGCAGGAACCCCACTTACAGTAGTGCTGAAGATGACATAACTACTACCAGTATGATTCAACACTACAGTCTCATGTTCTCACAAACCAGCCAGGACCAGCAGGAGTGTACTACAATGTGGCAAGATGTTGTCTGCAGGGTAAAGGAAGTAGGCCTGCATAACTGGACATATGAGCAGGTACGCCACCACTGCAATGATCTTCTCAGACATGTCCGTCAACATGCTGCTGATGTGCGGAGACAACAGCTTGCAACAGCAGGTAGTGTTAATATCCACCCCCCCCCTCACCAGAGAGGAGGAGCTGCTCCTGAGCCTGGTGGCACCTGCCCAACAACAACAGCAGCAGACATACACCATGATGGAGGTTGGAGCCACCCAGCAAGCACACATGGAGCATGCAGGTAACATGGCATATCTGCAGACTACTGTTATCTGTATTGGTAGATCATGCATATGTGAGATGTGGTGTGTGTCATTAAAAGATGTGGAGCCTGTTGTTGTGCAATACTGATCATTTGGAACATAATCTGTAGCCCTGTGAATGTAAACTGTTGTTGTACTGTAAGATTGCAAACACACAGTAGCAATGCCACAGTTGTGGCCACTGACAAACTGTCTCATCTCTATGTAGGTCCCTCTGGGATGACATCAAGGCAGCGGACAGATGCTGGTGAGTGTGCTATACATTTATTATTGTAAATAAAAAGTGCATGTCATAGTTAAGGTGTAGGCCATGTACACATGTAACACACCTACCCATAATGCATGCTGTGCATGTTTGGTGTAAGACCACACACATCTCACTAATGTGATTAGCTGTCTCAAACACATGCAATACCCAGACCATCTCAATCAAATGTGGCTAGACTGTAGTGACCATTGGATAGGCACAGATGATACTCAACATGCACATAACATACACATCTATGTCATACACAGATAATTTTAACATGCTACACATAAAGGATTCCCAAACCCTCTGTAAAGACACACTCCAGTATCCAAAATCTCATCCACACATTACACATTATATACCTGAGGGATAGAGGCCTATCATGAGACATTTAAACACTCTGCAACACACTACACATTCATGTCATGGAATGCTCCTTATTGGCCTCCTTACAAACTCATGTAACAACTGGTTGTGAAATGGTGAATGTAGCCAAGGTAGTACAGTTCTGGTACAGCATGAGTAGTGCTGGTTTGGAAAACATTTGTAGCCTTGAGTGACCACATGATGCTTCATGATGATGGCCTATGGTACTATTCCCCATCCAGTTATTGTAACCACAGTACTACACATAGCTTTCATTGCTATACACCTTAATGTTGCGTGTGTGCACACATATACACCTCTAAACAATGTGCATACCAGTCACCATTTTCACAACTGACGCATATATGTCTTGTGATGCTATTGAGTGGCTAGGTCATTAGACACACATTGGGTATGTGTAGTGTTTAAATATGCAGTTGTGTTTTAGCATGCCATGTCATGGATGACACTGGCATGTCCACAATATGATCTACACTCACCATAAGTACCATACATTGTGTATGTGGCCGAATGGTATTCCATCAATTATCCATGCCCCACTGATGATGTGTGAATACTCATCATGCATGTGCTAAAAATGTGTCTACAATTATTTGTTAAAGACACAGAGGCTGTAATCAGCATTGGATACCTATCTGACACACAGATACACATCCAGCCATGGTATGTACACCTGTTTGATTTGGTGCACAGTACATTACAGAGTTTTGAATACCTGCACAGCAATATTGTGTCCATGTATGCATTGTGTTCCAGGGGGAGGCCCATTACCTAATAACAAAACACATGCATCAAAGCCATGTATACTGTTAGTAACAAGGACTGTCTACATTTGCACTGCATGTTTTTGCTCAACACATGTCCTGCATGCTGACATGTGTGATATGACTGTTTTGCTTGTGATACTGTAACCCACCATCACCTGCTATTATGTATGTTCTGAGATTGCTGGTGTTGTGTGTGTCTGCTTTAGGGAGGAGTGTATTTTTGTATATGTGCATGTGTGCATGTGCGCATGTGCACATTTGTGCATGTTGCGCATGTGTGCATGTGCTCATGTGTGCATGTGCGCATGTGTGCATGTGTGCATGTCCGCATGTATGCATGTGTGCATGTGCGCGTGTTCACATGTGTGCATGTGCGCATGTGTGCATGTGTGCATGTGTACATGTGTGCATGTGTGCATGTGCACATGTGTGCATGTGGTCTGACATGTTCAGGTCTTAAAGTGTGATTCCTGTTTTCCTCTCACAGGTGTTGAGGTGGGGCTGGTTCAGTAGATCAGGGAACCTGATGTCACTGAGACAGACAGTAATCATGAGGATATGTGTGTTGAGGCACAGGCAGGTTTGTCAGGGTCTGTTGTTGGGCCACTAATTGACAGTACACAAGTCTCCACCCCATCCATGCACACAGTCATACTGCCTGTACAGCCATCATCACCATTGACCTTAGCTGAGGGACAGTGTATGGTTGGCACTGGCCAGGACAGTGTGGTATCTATGGCACATGTATCAGGAAACAGCAGCCATAGCCAGATGTCTGGAACGGTACTACATAGGCAGATGCCCATGGGGTTCTCGTCATAGCACTGCTGGTCATCATGCCCCTGGCAGATGTGCCACACTTCTTTCTACCACAAGCATGTTCCAGGCTGTCATGGCGACACAGACATGAATGGAGCGGTACACCAGACAGGGACTAAGGGCACAGAGGGCTCATAACACCTCTCTAAATGACAGTATCCATGACCTAACAGGTGCCATACGTAATTACACTGAGGTCATTGATAGACGTTGGAGTGAGACATTGGATGTCCACCACAATGTCATGTCCATGTGTCAGGACAGTGCAGGATGGATGAGACATCGACATGAATGTATTCCAGCAACATCAGCAGCTGGAGGTTGCCGTGGATGTCCAGCAAGTCACAGCCACTCCCGTAGTGCCAGTACCAACCCCAACAATGTTGGGGGGCTGTCCGTAGACCGTCCTAGAAGACCACGTGCACGTGGCTCTGGCCAGTCCCAGCAGGGACCTGGATCCAGTGGACATATGTCAACCTCTTTGGATAGTACCCAGTCTGGATTAGTACCTGATACTGTCTGTAGCACCCCTGCCAGGCACAGGTTCCGCATCCATGGCCAGAGATGGTGATCTGTAAAGCCTGCCAGGTACAGTCTGTAGCTGTCTCACAAATCCCCGTATATGGCAGCCACATAGTGGAACTTTGTGCATGCAGACACACACACATCAACCAGAAACCTAGGGCAAACACATACTCGCACACATTACATTAACATTGGCCCATAACAGTACTCATGGCCCTGACACACACACTCACACACATATGTCGATTGTATGGCTCGGTGTAGGCCTCTGGCAAACCAACGACACACCCTGTGCATATGATAAAACCTGTGCCACCTGCAACATTGATGCAGGAACAGGCTAACATGGTGCTGATGCACTGGGTGACTTTAATAAAGTATAGCAATGGTTGAATGTATAGCATGTTGTCAGCAGTAAAGTGTAATGATATCCTTGAAGGTGTAGCTGAGCCGGCATGATGCATTAAAGCTGTAAGTAGCAATGTTGTATTGTTTCAACTAGTGTTTATTCCAATTGTGTTTTGTTTGCCTATGTGCCACTTGGTTGATGTGTGTAGTTGTGTCAGCATGTATTATAAAGTGGAGAATAAGTGTGGGGTGTGTGCAGCACAAGTCTGCAGGTGTACATTTGTGAACATGGTGGAGGTACACTGTGTGCATGTACGTGCACATTGGACACATGGGCAGGGTGACATGCCCTGCATTGGCCAGTGTTAGCACTCCATACTTTCTATTGGTGGCCAGTATGCATTGCACTGCACAGATTTTGGAACTTGAGTACACATGTATGTGTATGACATGGGTTGACACTGTGCTGTGGGTGATGCTGTTGTTGCTATCTGTCATTAGTTTGCATTACTAAGGTTAACACTGTCCCAGCTGCATAATCCTGCATGGACCGTGTTATCACAAACACAAAAAATTCTTACTTATACAGTAAAAGTGCATTAGTCTCATGGACCCCTGCCATAAACTAAATATATAATAGAAGGTGTGAAGTTGTACCAAAAGAGTTACATACCAAGAAGGGATAACCTCTCTGGTTAGTATAATTGGGAAAATACAATCTCTCAATAAACATACAAGGCAAGCTTCAAAATACAAAATGGCAAGGATTCCAAAGACAACAATAAAGCTTTCTTCAGTGTTGTTCATAATCTACAGGGGAAATCTCAGATCGGGTCACAATTAATGTAAATGGTCACAAAGTACACTTATCTGACTGACATTATCAATTCCTTGTCAGACAGTTTGAATGCAGATTTCGCCACCCTGTCATTACACAAGGGCCACATTTCCAGTCCTGAAGAATGTAAAACCTGATGATTCACAGACACTCTAGTTAAAACATCTCTTTAACAAAGTACACACCACAATGGCAATTGTACTGGACAGTATCCCTGGCTGTGTCATGCATAAGTTGACATATGAAGTCACCACTTACCTAAACGCTCTGTCCAGATGCAGCCTCTATACAGGTTACATACTTGTGGAATGACACACAGTAATGGTGTTCACAGTCCACAAGGGTTGAACTACTTCTTCTTCTTCTCCTTTCAGATCCTCCATTAGGGGTCGCCACAGTACATAATTTCTTTCTGGCCTCTGCATCTTGTGCTATCACACCATCCACCTGCATGTCCTCTCTCACCACAGCCATAAACCTCATTTTAGGCATTCCTCTTTTCCTGTTACCTGGCAGCTTCATCCTTAGCATCTATTTCACAATATACTCTGCATCCCTCCTCAGAACATGTACAAACCAACTTAATCCTGCCTATCTGGCATGGTCTACTAACCTTCAAACCTGGCCTGACCCTCTAATATACTTATTCTTAAACCTGTCCACCCTCGTCACACCCAGTGCAAATGTTAACATAAATTGATTAAGGGTAGAACTACAACAGGTCCAGGAAACTCACACTATAAGCCAGCCCAATGTTATCTGGAAGGCTATGGAGCACAGCATTATGGAACTCAATAACAGAGACATTATGAATCTGCAAACACTGCACCATACCCACTTAGGTTCTCTAAAGGCCAGATCATGGCTCCTACACCTAGTAGACTTCAAGCCAGTCAACAAGGCTATAGGTGAGGGAGGGAAGGTCAACACAGCCAAGCTATAGCTCACCAGCAATTCATACCCATCCCACATACTGGTATTATACATAACCTCAACAGACTGACCATAAACGATTGTTAGATGATGGTTTGACAACTGACGCACAGATATAGGACACACAGTAACATTTGCAGCCTCAATGTACTATTCTATGCCAGTAACAAGTGGTATTCACCTGCACTCAGTCCTGGGACCACTCCTGTTTGGCATATAGCTTTCTTAGGTACAAGCAAACACAGTAGGGATATGTCTGCCCATGTTTGATGACAATGCATACTGTGAGCTATACTTTATTCTCCAGATGACACACATATCCTCCAAAAGGGTATCATACAGACAAATACCTGGTGTTAAACTCATGCTGTTAAGCTATAAGCCTAAGAAAGCATAGTTATCCACTTTTAGACAACAAAGTATCCCCAGAGTACCACATAGGTAGCAGCCCCCAAAATGTGGAACAAGTACTAATGTATACATAAAGCCATGTGTTTAGTCATCTCTCCTTTGATAATCACATTATGAAAGGGTTCTGGAAATCCCTCTGTGGAGCACATAAGCAATAAAGAGTTTGCATGCAGATCCACAGAGGTTGTTGCACACCTATAATGATCAGTCATCTTTGCCCGACTTTGCTTGCTTTGGAACAGGTTTCAAATATACCTCAAGCTCTTCAATAGAAACCGTGATGAGTGGATGTGAAACGGAAGATGTAGCCCAGGGATCACTGCAGTGGCTAATCTTGTCACAAGCATACAGAAGTGACCTAAGGTCTGGAAAGCTCTGTTAAAGATAACACATGCGTCCATGGAGAAAGCAGAGTACCACCCACCTATGAAATACTTGAGGTCACATGTATGTATATGGATTTGCCCCACAGCTACCTTACATGTGTAATGCACATATAGTTATCATTGTGATATGTCATACACTATCAAAACCCACTATGCATTGGCCAACGGTCTCACACACCTGGAGCACAGACAAATACACAGTCAGCAATTGTGAGATTCAAACTCTTTCATAACTACATTCTGATACTACAGCACTATGCATTTACATGACTCGCTATACACATTACTGGGATTTCAGTTTTCCACAGGTATATTTGTAGGATGATGACATCATCAGATTTGACAAAGATGAGTATACCACTTTTAAGGTGTGTGAATAGTCTCCAAAAAAGTTGCTCCTCTCCAGGGAGACACACACAGTTGGCAAGTGCAGGATTCAAACCCCTGCCTAACTACATTATGATATTACAGCAATACGCATTAACACAATGCACTATACACATTACTAGGCTTTTAGTTTTCCACAGGTATATTTGTAGGATGGTGACATCATCAGACTTGACAAAGATAACTATACCACTTTTAAGGTGTGTGAGTAGTCTCCAAAAATGTTGCTCTTTCCCAGACAGACACACACACAGCTGGCAAGGGCAGGATTCAAACCACTACCTAGTGACATTATGATACTATAACAGTACGGACACACGTGACATGCTATACACATTACTGGGATTTCATCTTTCCACAGTATATTTGTAGGATGGTGGCATCATCAGACTTGAGAAAGATGAGTATACCACGTTTACGCTGTGTGAGTAGTCTCCAAAAAAGCTGCACCTTCCCAGGGAGACACACACACTCACAGGTGGTAAGTGCAGGCTTCAAACCCCTCCCTAACTATATTATAATATTACAGTAGTACGCATTTACATGACACACTATACACATTACTTGGATTTTACTTTTCCACAGGTATATTTGTAGGATGGTGACATCATGAGACTTGACAAAGATGAGTATACAACTTTTAAGGGGTGTGAGTAGTCTCCAAAAAGGTTGCTCTCTTCCCAGGGAGACACACACACACACACACACACACACACACACACACACACACACACACACACACACACACAGTTGGCAAGTGCGGTGTTCTTAATCCAAACTAAGTACATCTTTACACTTCAGCAAGCAATGTGGAGTTACAGGGTGCAATGCAGACATTACTTGCTGACAGTCTGCACAAAGGTTTTTTTCACATTTGCTAACCTTAGCAGACTTATCATACTAGGTGTATTGTGAGTGTATTGTATGCATAGACCATGACCATATCATATATGGGTTGATGCACCACATGCTGGCACACACAGGGTCAAACAATGAGTAGCATCTTACCTTCACCTACATGATACTGCAATATAACAGAAAGATGATAAACTTCAACAATTGGCTGAGCTTCTGGTGTCATTCAAAGGGGATCCAGTCTTTGTCTGCCTGTGATGACATGATAGACAAGCCTTGTTGCTTTGCTACAGATGGTTTGCACCTGTCACCCCTATGCTTCTGAATACTGGCCAAAGCTCTTGCTATCCCCATATTACCTTTTATAAGCAAGGCTCCAAGGTTCATAGTTTCATAGGTAGGTACTAGGCTATCCACCCTGGGGCCTATACAAGCTCAGCCAAAAAGGTACCCTGGCTTTTGCCACCCAAGAAATTTATTTTCCTGTGCCACTGTTGAGCAGAGACACAGAAGTGATCCCCAGGGTGAATTTCCTATTTCCCACCCAATCATCAAGATTTTTCTTGAAGAGTGCTAATGAGGAGCTTTGTTTGATATAGATAGGTAGTTTATTCTGGAGTATGTGAAGTCTCTGGGACTGGAATCTATGCCTCTGGCATGTTCTGTTTACTATGGTGACAAGCTTTAGGTCCCTAGAGCATGTAGGTTCATAGGTAGGTACTAGGCTATCTGGCCAAGGGCATTTTTCGCCTCCTTTTAAATTAGTTTCCTGGGCCTCTGTCTAGCAGGGGCACTGAAGTGATCCCAGGGGTAAATTTACAATTTCCCATCCACTCATCAACATTCCTCTTGAAGACAGTCTGCCTAACATCAACTGGGAGTCTATTCCAGAGTGAGGGAAGACTTTGGGACAGGAATCTATCCCTCCAGCATGTCCTGTAAGGCCTCACAGTAAGATGTTGTCCTGTTTGATTCTCAGCTAGAGCGTCTTCTGTGTGGAGACATGCGTGAATGGGTGTACCTTTGTTGAAGGTTGTGTGTCAGGGCTGGCAACTTGGCACGTAAAAATCTACTGCCAATCATTAGCAGACCAGAGTTCTGCTGTGGCGACCACTAACTGGGAAAAAGCCACAAGATACAACATGGCCTTATACATCAGGCATAGATCACCTCTGAGCGGGCAGTAAGTAACCAAGTAGATTTGGAGTTTCTTTAGTCAAGCTGCATAGGGCATCTCTTTGACGCCCATGATCCTCTTCGTGAGGTACTTCTGTGGTCTTACCAGCTGTTGCATGTGCCAATTAAGGTACATACCAAATGGGGCATTGTACTCTATTATGGGCCTAATGAGTGATGAGTAGAGGGGCACAATGACCTCTCTTGATCTAGAGGTGAACCCTTTTGTGATTAGGTGGGCTGCATAGAAGGAATATCTAACCACTTTGGCAATGTGATTATCAAAGGAGAGGTTACTATCTACCTGGGTCCCCAGGTCCCTAATTACATTTTCTATACCTAGTGGATTACCACCTATGTGGTAATTCGTGGGCACTTTGTTTTTTCCAAAGGGGATGACTATGCATTTTTTGGCATTCAGCTTGAGGCCATGGTTTTGACACCAGGTATCTTTCTCTGTAAGACCCTTCTGGAGGATGTGTGTGTCAGCCAGAGAGTCGATTATGGCCCCCAGTTTGCAGTCATTTGCGATCTTGGTTAGCCATAGTCCTCCCATGCTTGCCTGTACCTCAGATAAGTATATACTGATCAGGAAGGGTTCCAGGACCGAGACCTGTGTGATGCCACTTGTGACTGGTTTAGAGTCAGACATGGCACCCGCAACTCTGACCATGTGTGTTTTATCCGTGAGCCAGTTGGCCACCCATCTGGTGACATAGGGGTTAATGTTCAAGCTGGTAAGCATGTCTATGATGCCAGAGTGGGGAATGGTGTCAAAGGCCTTAGTGAGGTCCAGGTAGGCTGTGTGGACTACCTTCCCTTCATCTATGGCCTTGGTAACTGTTTCAAAGAAGTCAACTAGGTTTAGGAGGCAGGATCTGCCTTTAACAAAGCTGACTTGTGTAGGGTCCTGTGTCTGGAGGTTCCCAACATCTCTGTTTATGTGTTCCATGATAATTCGCTCCATAGCTTTGCAGACCAGGCTGATCAGGCTTATAGGGCGATAGTTCCCAGGTCCTGTTGTGGCACCACCTTTGTGGAGTGGGATGACTGTTGCTGGATGCCATTCTTTGGGTACATAGCCTGTGGTAAGGCTGAGTCTGAACAGTGAATTTAGATGAGGGTTTAGATCCTTTTGGATCTCGTGTAAGATGTAGCCTGGGACACCATCTGGTCCCAATGATGCTGTGTTCTTAGCTTTGGAGAGGGCTGTTTTTACCTGCATGTTCGTGATGTCTGGGGCTCTGCATTCATCTGGGATGGACACAGGCCCTTTTGGGGGTGAGGGGGGTGATGTTTGCACTAAACTTGTCCGCCAGGATGTTTGCAATGCCATTTTGCAGTAGCTCAAAGCATATCTGAGAGTTATCACCTAAATGTTTGATATAGCTAAAGAAGGCTATGTGGTTATCTTTAGATTCCTTGGCAATTTTTCTTTAGAAACTGGCCTTGGATGATTTTATGAGCGATCGTAGTTTATTGCTAATAATGATCAGTGATGCCTTTCCTTTTTGGAATTTTGCTCTGTCATGTAGTAGTTTCCTCCTTCTGTTGTATAGCTTCTTTATGGCCAAGGACCTCCAGACTGGTTTCCTTTTTTTGGAGGAGTGAGTCTTTGTTTTACTCGAGATGGCTCAATCCATGCATCTCTGTAGATGCTCATATAATGCACTTGTAAAGAATTCTGTGGATTGGATAGCATTATCCTGTAGCAAGGGGGCTTTGAAACTTTCCACTTCAGTCTTGAGAAGTGTGAAGTTTGCTTTTGAAAAGTTTTTCACAGTGGTTTCCTTGACTGGGGGTGGGGTCGGGATGTAGATGTCCAGTGTGATTACTTTATGATCTGATCTTACCAGCGAGGGGTTTACCTCTGGTGTGGAACACTGATCCCCCATGTTGGTGATGACCAGGTCCAGTATATTGTCACCTCTAGTGGGCATGGTGACCAGCTGTTCCAGGGCGTTTGAGTTTATAAACTCTAGGAAGCATTGGGCAAAGGAGTTTGTACTTGAGTAATTCTCCCAGTCAATGTTTGGGTAGTTGAAATCTCCTAATATCATGGTGTTTGGTAGGACCTTTCTATTTTCCAGTGTTCTCAGGAATGCTGAGTGAGGGTCCTGAGACAAGGTAGATGATCTGTAGCAGGCTATGATCTGATAAGCAGCTTCGCTTACTGTTAGTTGCACTTGGATGGTCTCCGAGGCCTTGTGCTGTGTCACTAACCTGGAGGTGTGGGCATCCTTTATGAAAATGGATACACCCCCTCCTTTTGTATTTTGGTCCGGGTTTTGGGGGCGAAGCTTGGAGAGATTGGGATTTCTTTAAGTGGAGCATGTCCAACAGCTCATTGTTTGACATAGCTTTGTATGTTAGGCAGAGATCACCTCTGAGTAGGCGATATGTGACAGAATAAAGCTGGAGTGTTTTGAGACGGTCTGTGTAGGGCATGTATTTGAGGCCGCTAATCCTCCTTTTGAGGTATTTCTGCAGGCTTTACAGTTTTTGTAGATGTCTTGTGAGATACATACCAGAAGGGGCATTGTACTCTATAATGGATCTAATGAGTGATGAGTAGAGGGGAACAATAACCTCTTTTTTTCCTGCATGAGAAACCTTTTGTGATGAGGTGTGCCATGTAGAAGGATTTCCTGACTACTGTGGCAATGTGATTATCAAAGGAGAGTCTACTGACCACCTGTGTCCCAAGGTCTCTTATCACAATTTCAGTGATAAGTATACTACCGTCTATGTTGTAGTTCATGGGTACAGAGTTTTTACCAAAGGGGATGACAATGCACTTTTTGGCATTGAGCTTCAGGCCATGGCTTTGACAGCAGGCATCTGTCTCAGTGAGGCCCTTTTGTAGGATGTCCACATCATTAGTGGTTTTGATTATGGCTCCTAGTTTGCAGTCATCTGGGAACTTCATTAGCCAAAGACCTTCTGTGTTAGCCTATACTTCAGGGAAGTAGATACCAAACAGGACAGGACACAAGACTGAACCCTGTGGTACTCCACTTGTCACTGGTTTGAAGTCAGACTTGGAGTCTGCTACTTTCACAGTGTGGGTTCTGTCAGTGAGCCAGTTGGCAACCCATCTTGTGACATAGGGATTTATACCTATTTTAGTGAGGTTATCTATAATTCCAGAGTGGGGGATGGTGTTGAAAGCCTTGGCAAGATCTAGATAGGCTGTGTGAACAACCTTACCCTTGTCTATGGCTTTGGTGACTGCTTCGAAAAAGTCTATCAGGTTTAGGAGACATGCTCTGCCTTTTACAAACCTGAAATGGTTGTGGTCCAGAGTTTGGAGATTGCCAATGTCTTTGTTTATAAGTTCCATGATGATACGTTCCATGGCCTTGCAGACCAGGCTTGTCAGGCTAATTGGGTGCTAGTTCCCGGGGTCCGTGGTGGCTCCCCCCTTGTGTAGTGGGATAACCAACACTGTGTGCCAGTCAGCAGGCACAAAGCCAGAGGTGAGGCTATGATTGAACATGGTACTTAGGTGTGGAGCCAGTTCGTTCTGTAGTTCGTGTAGAACGCAGCCTGGGATATTATCTGGTCCCATGGATGCTGTGTTCCTGGCTTTGGAGAATAGTTTTTACCTGTGCAGCCATGATGACAGCAACTTTGCATTCTTCCGGTATAGAGATTGGCTTTTTCATGGGTAAGAGGGGGGTAAAGTTAGCACTGAATCTATCTGCCAGGATGTTGGCAATATCATTTGGGTCTGTATATTTAGTGCCATTGTGCTGTAACTCAGAGCAGATCTGAGTGTTGCCATTGTGATTCTTGACATAGATATAGAATGCTTTGCGGTTGTCTTTAGAATCAGTGGCAATTTTGTTTTCATAACTTGGAGAATTTTATCAAGGATTGCAGCTTCTTACTGAGGCTGACCAAGGAGCTCCTCCACTCATGGGTTTTACCCTCTTTTGCAACAGTTTCTTCCTTCTGTTGTGCAGTTTGTTTATGGCAGGCGACCACCAGATTGGCTTCCTTTTCTTGGAGGATAGCGTCTTGGTTCTGTTTGGGATAGCACGATCCATGCACTCATGTAAGTGCTTATAAAGTGCAATTGTGTAGGATTCAGTAGTCATAACTGTATTGTCCATCTGCATGGATGTCCTGAAGTTCAGCACTTCAGTCTTAAGAATCATGAAGTGGTCTTTGGAGATATTTTTTAACATGGTTTCCTTAATGGGGGGTGGGGGCAGAATGTGGATATGTAGGGTAATTAGCTTATGGTCAGATCAGACCAATGAAGCATTGACGTCAGGTGGGGAACACCGGTCACTCAGGACAAACCAAACCCCATAACAAACACAAATAACCACAAAGTGAGCTAAATGCTACTCATTGCCAGAAGTCTCAGCCTCCAGATGCACACACTCGAGACACTTCTCAGTATGGAGAATATTGATATCTGTGCAGTAACAGAAACCTAGTTCAATGCTCCAGAGAGCACACTAGCACTACCAGGATACTACTCATCCCATACCTTCCAGCATCAGAACCTGGATCTTAGAACACAGGGTGGGGATGTATCCATATTCATCAAGGATACCTACACCTCTCAGTAATGCTCTCTACAGGATATGTACCCATAGAATGTCGCACAGCAATGTTCTTCCCATTCCACAGGGGTGGGGCCACAAAACACCCTTGGCATTCATGCTCTATGAACTTTATGAGTCTGATCTGCAAGGCAATGGAGCCAATCATAATGGAAGTCAACAATAAAAACATTGGAAACCTTAACATAGTTGAGCACACCCAGTTTGGCTTTGTCAAATGCAGATCACATCTCCTGAACTAGGTGGATTTCTTTGAGACAGTTACCCAGGCTACAGATGATTGAAATGAGCACCACACAGCCTACCTATACCTCACTAAGGCCTTTGACACCATTCCCCAGTCAAGTATCATGGATGAACTCACCAACCTGGGCATGAATCCATACATCACAAGATGGATTGTAAACTGGCTCAGAGATAGATCCCACAAATTAAGAGTTGCTGGCTACATGTCAGACTCTACACCGGTAACAACTGGTGTCCCCCAGGGTTCAGTCCTGGGGTCCCTCCTGATTGGTATAGACTTCTCAAAAGTACATGCCAACACAAGAGGGTTGTGGTTGACTAAGTTTGCTGGGAACTGTACAGTGTTTGCCATAACAGATTCCCCGGATGACACAAATATTCTCCAGAAGGGACTCTATGAGACAGATGCATGGTGTCAGACTCGTGCCTCAAGCTCAATGTGGAAGAATGCATAGTAATCCCCTTTGGTGAAAACAAAGTACCCACAAACTACCACATAGGTGTTACCCCCTTAAAACTGACAAGGTAATAAGGGATCTGGGGACACAAGTAGATAGTCATCTTTCCTTTGACAACCATGTTGCCAAAGTGATTGGAAAAT
The DNA here is from genome assembly GCF_019279795.1 of Protopterus annectens. Lineage (NCBI taxonomy): Eukaryota > Metazoa > Chordata > Ceratodontiformes > Protopteridae > Protopterus > Protopterus annectens. Next base: position 1,009,397,402 of record NC_056731.1, on the reverse strand, counting down.
CCTATGTGGCCCACCTAATCAACAAAGGGTTTGCATCAGGATCAAAAGAGGTAGTGGTGGCCCTCTACTCTTAAGTCATCAGACCCATCATTGAGTACAATGCACCATTTTGGATGTACTCAACTAAGCATATCCAGCAGCTGTAGAGACCATAGAGGTACCTCACCAAGAGGATTACTGGCCTCAAACAGTTGTGTTATGTAACACAACTGGTAAAACTAAATCTGTTCTCCTTTGCGTACCACCTACTCTGAGGCACACTCTGCCTAACATACAGAGCCACGTCCAACACATAACTGTTGAACATGCTCCATCTACGGATAACAAAATTGAGTTGCACTACACACTCCAGGGATATAAACCTCATCACAACAATGAATACAACATGCTGGTGGGATAGAGTAACATCCCAGACACTTGCTTTACTGTGGAACAGAGTCCCAGTGTACATCAGACAGAGCCCCTCGCTGACATTCTTCAATAGGAACCTTGATGAGTGGATGGGAAACACAATTCACGCCAGGCATCACATCAGCAGCCCCACTAGAAAGGGGCTTAGGGTACTAACTATTAGAACTAGAGATTGGAAGACTACTCAATGGGGTGGTGAAAGCTGCACAACTTGCCTAGGTTAATATATGCCTTCATGAAGATAGTCTACTACATACCTATGAACCTACGTGACAGGTACATGTCTACAGATAGTAGATGTGTACTTCATTGTACAGTCATGTTGTTAGTAGGCACATGGACCACATACACTGTAATGCTTACAGATACTGGTGGCTGTTATGTACAGTGGGTGAGATGTGCACCTCATGTCTTTTGTGCCATTGGGATGTGTGCCGGGTGGGACAGTCCTGGATGGCTCCCTGTCATGGTCACCCTCTTACACACATCTCTTCCCATCAATCTTTGGCTTATTATACTGTGTTCCCCCTATATATATATATATATATATATATATATATATATATATATAGGTACATAGGTAGGTAATAGGTATGGCTAGAGTGTGCATCTATCGCCACACATGGGGTTAGTTCCCTAGGCCTCTGTGTAGTAGAGCTGATGAAGTAATCCATGGTGTGACAGTTCAGTTTCACATACACTCATCAAGTCTCCTCTGGAAGAGTGTCAGTTAGGGACTCAGCTTAATGTAGGTTGGGAGCCTGTTCCAAAGCAAGGGAAGTCTGTGAGTTAGTAATATTTCCCTCCAACATGTTCTATTTATTGTTGTGATGATGATATCCCTAGAGCATGTGGCGCAGTGAGCTTGGGTTGACTTCACATAGCACATGTACATCAGTTCTGCATTGGACATGGACCTGTCTGTTGGGCAGAGATCACCTGAGTAGACAGTATGCAACAAAGTACAGATTTAGTTATATTCAGTCTTGTTGCATGGGGCAACTGTTTGAGAACAGTAATCCTCTTGTTGAAGTACTTCAGTGGTCTTTCCAGCTGCTGAAGGTGCCTAGTCAGATTCATTGCAAGTGTGCCGTGATACTCTCTGATGTGTCTGATGACTGATGAGTAGAGGGAAACTTCTTTGACCTACATTCAAAGACCTTGGAAATTTGTGGGAACACATTGCATGATTTTCTAACCACTTTGTGAATGTGTTTCTGGAAGCAGAGATTACTATCCACATGTGTCCATAGATCCCTTATTATTACCTCCATATTTAAAGTGTTGGCACCTATGTGGTATTTGTATGACTGTAGCTCAAGGCCATCATTTTGACACCACATCTGTCTGACTGAGACCCTTTTTAAGGATATCTCTGTGGTCCCAAACATCAATTATGACAACCTTTTTGCAGTCATCCACAAACTTTGCTAAACATAGCCCTAGTGTGTTTGACTGTATTTCTGAAATGTATATACCAGACAGGAGGGGTCCCAGGACTGAGCCATTGGGAACAGCAGTTGTTACCAGCTTGAACAGGATACCACAATTCTTACCTTGTGGGATCTATCTGTGCCCCAGTTGGCAATCCATCAGATGACATACGTGTTTATGCACAGGTTGTTGATTTTGTGAATACGACATGTGTGTGGGATGTTGGAAAAGGGCTTTTCAAGGTCTATGTAGGGCATGTGGAGCTCATTTCATTGATGTATGTCCTGGGTGACTGCCTTGAAAACTGTCTAGCAGGTTTAGGAACCATGATCTGCCCCTGACCAAACCGCAATGGGTAGGGTTGGGTGTTTGTAGGGTCCCAATGGCTCTATTTATGAGTTCCATAATGATGGACTCCATGGCCTTGCAGATCAGGCTTATTAGGCTTATAAGACTATAATTCCCATTACTTGTTGTGCACCGACATTTGTGGAGTGTGCCAAACGTTGCTGTAACCCATTCAACAGTTTCATATCCTGTACAGAGGGTGAGTCTCAACAGACTGTTCAGGTGCAAGGTCTGTTTGTTTTGGAGTTCACATATGACACAGCCAGCGAAACCATGTCATCCCATAGACGCTGTGTTTTTAGGTTTGGATAGAGCTGTTTAACCATTGTATATGTGATTTCTGGGCTTTCATAATCTCCAGGTATGGTAATGAGCCCTTTTGTCAGTGAGAGGGGGTAAATATGTATGAACCTGCCTGACAAGATGTTGGCAATGTCAGTCATGTACATGTATTCATTTACAGTTTGCACTGACTCAGAACATATATGAGTTTACACTGATATTTATGACACAGCGAAAGAAAGCTTCATGGTTCTCTATGGACTCTTTGGCAATATTTTTGCCAGAACATGGCTTGGATAATGTTAGGAGTGCTCATTGATTCTTGATGATACTGACTGGAGATTTATTGATCTTCTTTGCATTTTCACTTTCATTGAACAACTTAAGTACTTGTAGTACATAGTTTGATTATGACAGGGGTCCAATATATTATATGGGTCTGTTTTCATATCACTGTGTGCACAAGGCAGGACTGGTGAATAGTGACAAGTGTCTGGAGTAAGAACTGCAACTGCGAGATATGTGCGGCCCATTGCTGTACTTAGACATGGCCTAAGTGTGTGAGCATGCCCAGTTTTACCTTTTAGTATGTTGTCGACTGACATTTGCTTCATTTGTTTAAGTGTGTGAGCATGCCCACTATGGACATATATACTATATGTGTGTGAAAAATCAAGTTGGTTTTTACTTTAGGGCTCACCTTTGTGTTGTTCATTGACAGGAAGCATGCTGTGCCTGCAGGGCTTCCATGAGTCAATTTGCATAGACTTATCAACATTTCTACATACAGGGGGGGCAGCTATTATTTGTACATTTCTACCCGGGGGGCACACCTGATCGTTACTGTGGGTGTACATAGGATGAGGGGTACACCTGATACTTATACACATTTGCTAGGCCTGCACTGCTATGTCAGGTACTCCATTTCAGTTTGTACTGTTGCCTATCGTACTGGCTCGAGGCATACCACTGTACTACAGACCTTAGCTTCCAATTACACGCATATTAGTTTGTGACTTCATAGCCTACCCAACCCACATCACACTGCCTGGCCTGCTGTTATCTGTCTGCATAAGCCTGCGGGGAGGTTACTCATATGCCTCTACAGAGGGCAGGATACAGCATTTAAAACACAAAGAAAAACAAACTAAATAAACTAAAAGACGTAATAGGCTTTCCACTCCAAAAGATGTCGAAAAATGTTTTATTAGTGCTTTCGTTTGGCAATGTTGTCAAACTTCATCAGATACCTGATGACTTAAGTTGTGTCTGTGCCAGTGAAATGCTGTCATGGCTTAGAGATTCAGTATTGTGATTATAGTGCCCTGTCACTTCTTTTTATTTTCCTGCTGGGCAGACCTGACTGGTTAAGGAACAGTAAAGCAGGTGTGAGCATGTTTATCCGACTTTGCTTGACTTTGCCTGACTTTGCCCAACGTTGCCCAACTTTGCTCAATGTTGCCCGATGTTGCCCAACGTTGCCTGATGTTGCGCTGGTTAGCGCGGTGCACAGCTATGCCCAATTGCATTTAAATATGCTCAATACTGGTAAATTTTGCTTAGCAGTGCTTTATATTGCTTAAAATAGGGACTCATGCCTCAGGTGGTGCTGCAGGGCTGCCTATGTTGGATGCACATATTACACTTCCTATACATGTTTGAAAACAGGTAGTGTCAAGTTAGGCATCCCTTTTACTGTGTGTGCGAGTCAGAGAGAGGTGTCATTTCCACGGTTCCTACTGAGTCAGTGTATGTGCTATACGTTGCCTCTTTGCCAAGGCCAGGGCATACTGGGCAAACCTCCTTCTGCCTACTAGGGCAGGCTGAGGTTGTTCCTCCTCCAAGTCACGCTGTGCCTGTGCAGGCCTTGGCAATGATGGGGGGCTGTTTGGCCCTTCCCCATGTTGTTCCTGCTGCAGCTGTCTCCACAGGATGATATTGTGCAGCATGGCACATACCATGACACTTTGGGTACATGTAGTTGGTGAGTACTGCAAGGCTCCACCAGATGTGTCCAGACACCGGAACCGTGACTTGAGCATCCCAAACACATGCTCAATTATGTTTCTTGTTTGTGCATGTGCCTCATTATGGAGTTCTTGTTCGGGTGTGTGTGCATTTCTGATGGGTGTCATCAGCCACGGCTCCAGTGTGTATCCAGCATCCCCCACTAGGTGACCATCAGGGATGTCCCCATTGGCAAATCTCTGGTACAGCTGCATCAAATGCCAGATGTGGGAATCGTGATAACTTCCAGGGCAGCCAGCACACACATTCATTATTATGCCCTGGGCAGCACACACGACCTGGCAGTTGATGGAGGTGAAGCCCTTGCAGTTGATGTAGACCCTACCCTGCTCACCGGGTGGTGCTTTGATGTGTATGTGCATGCAGTCTATTGCACCCACTACCTTAGGGTATTCTGCTATTTGGTGGAAAAGACACATATTGCTGGCCAATGCCTCACAGGAATTGGGGAAATATACGTGCTCACCGACATGTGCTGAGAAGACATCCAGGAAATGGTGCAGTACCCTGGATGCTGATGCCTGTGAAATCCCATCATATCACCAGTTGGTCTCTGGAAGGTACCTGTAGCTAGTATTCTTAGGCCAACACATACCTTGGTATCCACTGGGATGGGTTCCCCTCTGTTGGTTCTGTGTATGAGGTGTAGCCGGCACAGCTCAACAATTTGCTGCAGGAGGTCTCTGACCACCCTATAGCGCTCCACTATCTCCAGCTGATGTAGCCCCTGGTAGGTTACCCTGGGTCTGTACACTCTTCTCCATCTCCTCTCTGTGGGTTGCTCAGCAGCATTCACAACATCACCACCCTCAGCACCTTGCACATGTTGGTTTAAGATAGCAAGAGCAGCCCCTAACATTTTGTCTGACTTTAAAGTTTTTAAGCTTTCCCTCTTTGTATACTGCAGTGTTGCAGAGTTCTTTGGAAAAAACAGGGAAGAATGCTGTTTATAGAGTTTAAAGTGCTGGTCTGGGCTAGTCTGCTACCTGTGTAATTGGCAGATTGTGATATATTTCACCTGGCAGCTCTGCTAGTTCTCCTTGGTTAACTTCCTACTACTTCCTTTCCTTCCTTTTCCCTTTCTGTTTCTGCCCAGGGCAGCGCCACACAAACAAGCGCAAATGCACGCACATGAGCACACATGCACACACATGCTGTGTGCACGTTTGTAAGAAATTTCAGATATAATCATGGCGTACACCTTTGGTTTCTGGTTTTCAAAAAGGACAACTGTAGGCATGCCTCTTGCAATCCTGAGCAACTCAGGGCAAACACAAGACACGGTGCTCCAATAAGTTTACATATTTTCTGACACACCCCCTCATGATGTTACCTATATTCTACTCTACTACTCACCTACTCCTACACTTACACTCTTGGGACATGGCTCACATGCTGGGGAAAATTGAGATTCACTATCCTTATCCTCATTTGCATAGGATTGCCTATTAATGCTTGGTTACATCTCTCACACTGAGCTTCCCCTCCTTAGCAACCACTACACAGTGGCCAAGTTGTCTTCAGCCTGCCATTCACCTGCATGGCAGGATAAACTTTTTAGTGAAAATGGCTATTTTTGGCTATATTTAAATTATGTTATTGCTTTTTAAAGTGCCACACATTTGCGTGGTGCTGCCCTACGCTTAAACATCAGAGATTGGGGAAAAAAGTTAGATTTTGATAATTTTAAACATTTATAAATGTCAATGGCCTTATATTTGGCCATTGGCATGCTTCCTCGACTGTATGCATGCTTTATTTGGAGCTGTCATAGCTCCGTTTAGCTATTTGCAGGACGGTACTCCGTTACCAAAGGAGTACATTTCTGAAGAAAACACTAATCTTCCATGGACAGGTTAGTGTTTCCTGGATTGCAAATTTACCTCATTTGCATAGCTTTCAGCAGCAAAGGAGGTAATTTGCATACCATGCCACTGTCCGTGCAAGAGTAGCTTTAGCAGCTCTCGTGCACGCCCCTTCTGGCTGTACCTGGATTGCACGGCAGAGATGTTGCCTCTGTGAGCTCCTATACTCTTCTTGTACTCCATGCAAGCTTTTGTAAATCCGGCCCTGAGTCTTTAAAGACATACTCAACAACAAACCGCTCTCCAAATAAGAATTGTCAATAAGTTGTAGGTGGCAAGGGTTTTATTATAAATGCAAGTAAAAGGTGCACTCCTAAGTTTTAAGATTGTGGAATAATTTGTGTGAAATTCATATATTTTAAGTACAGTGCCTTTTGTCCTGATGCTCATACACCTGTAATTTGGGAAGTTTCTTTAAATAGAAACATGTATTTTAAAAGTGCTTTTGTAAATGAACGTAAGAATTAACTCGAGGGATTCAAATTATGTGTAGGGAAGTAGTTGGAATTGCTGTTTTCTTTCATCTGACTATGTTTATTTGGAGAGCAGCTTGTTGTTTAGTTTGTCTTCTAGCTTCTAGAAAATCAATAGAGGCAAAGTTGGTATTCAAAACTATGAACCTAGGAAATGACTAGAAGAAGGTAGTGTGGATTAAAGTTTCAGATCCCACTCCATCTGTTTCTCTTAGGGCTAAGAGAATTTCATAATGCTATCTGCCAGACTTTTTTTTTCTTGACAGTAAAATAGAGGCTGAGCATTATGCCAGGATTAGTGGGTTAGATTCATAATCAGTTTGGGTAGGTTATTTGAGGATATGTAGTAACTACTTGTGCTTATTTACTTATTTTACTTCTAAAAAAGTCAAATTGCAGTAACATCAGGTGAGGAGAGTAGTTGCAGATTAATGCAAAGAAGACTGAGAATGATTTTCAGTCATTGCTTCCTATTGCACCTTTTGTTATTACTCAGATTTTACCAGATTGCCCAATGATTGACTGCATATTTATTTATTTAATTATTAATTAATTAATTAATTAATTAATTAATTAATTAATTAATTTATGTAAATAGCTTTAGCAATCATGATCTAAGTTCTACAGAATCTTGTCAAAGTCTGAGACTATGAAAGAACTGTTTGATTGCTAATTCTTTTTCAGTCATGTCACAGCTTGGCTCTAAGGAATAATCAGAGGATGCAATCACGAGTTAGCTATCTGCATGGTGTCTCCTCTCTCGCCTTGGCTGAAATTATGAAGATTTTATTCAACAGGCTTTAATCTGTTTTTGAAATTTCTGTTACATACAATAGGTCATTGATTAATATAAAGGGTTGCGGTTAACGGATGTGTTTTTAATCATTATTATTATTATCTTTATCAGTATTAGTGCATAGTATTGGGGCAATGGCCGAGAGGCAGATGCTCAGTAATTATAGACAGTCATAAAGTGCGTAAGCTTTTTCCTCTCATGAATATCCAAGTTGTGGCAGTAAACTAATATCAGGAGATGTCTCATAATATGTATCATTTTGGAACTCATAAACAAAGACATTGGTAACCTCCAAACTCTGGATCCCACCCATTTCGGGTTTGTGAAAGGCAGATCATGCCTCCTGAACCTGATCGACTTTTTTGAGGCAGTCACAAAAGCTGTAGATGAGGGTAAGGTGTTTTACACAGCCTATCTTAACCTCGCCAAGGCTTTCAAAACCATCCCCCATTCTGGAATTATAGCTAAACTCACTAAACTAGGTATAAATCCCTACATCACAAGAGGGGGTACCAAATGGCTCACTGACAGAACTCACACTGTAAAAGTTGCAGACTCCAAATCTGACCTCAAAGCAGTGACAAGTGGAGTACCACAGGGTTCCGTCCTGGGACCTCTCCTGTTTGGTATCTACTTCTCTGAAGTACAGGCTAACACAGAAGGCCTCTGGCTAATGAAGTTCACAAATGACTGCAAACTAGGAGCCATAGACAAGTCCCCAAATGATGTGGTCATCCTACAGAAGGGCATCACTGAGACAGATGCCTGGTGTCAGAGCCATGGCCTCAAGCTCAATGCCAAAAAGTGCAGTGTCATCCCCTTTGGTAAAAACTCTGTGCCCATGAAATACCACATAGGCAGCAATCTACTTAACACCGAATGTGTTATAAGAGACCTTGGGACCCAGCAGGACAGAAGTCTCTCCTTTGATAGTCACATCACCACCGTAGTCAGGAAGTCCTTCTACATGGCACACCTCATCATAAAAGGGTTGTCATCCAGGAAAAAAGAGGTCATTGTTCCACTCTTCTTGACACTCATTAGACCCATTATAGAGTACAATGCCCCTTTTGGAATGTACCTCACAAGACATCTGCAGTAGCTGGAAAGGCTACAGAAGTACCTCACAAAGAGGATTACTGGCCTCAAACAAATGCCCTACACTGGCCGCCTCAAAAAACTCCAGCTGTATTCTGTAGCATATCGCCTACTCCAAGGTGATCTCTGCCTAACATATAAAGCTATGTCAAACCCAGAGCTGTTGGACATGCTACACCTAAAGAAACCCCAATCCCTCCGAGCTACACACTCTAGGGACCTAAACCTTGTCACCACAATAAACAGAACATGCTGGAGGGATAGATTCCTGTCCCAGAGACTTCCCATACTCTGGAACAGGCTACTTATCTATGTCAAGCAAAGTTCTTCATTAGCACTCTTCAAGAAAAATCTTGATGAGTGGATGGGGAATAGGAACTATACCCCGGGGATCACTTCTGTGTCTCTGCTTGACAGTGGCACAGGAAAATAACTTTCTTGGGTGGCATAAGCCAGGGAACCTTGTTGGCTAGGCTTATGTAGGCCCTTGGGCTGATAGCCTAGTACCTACCTATGAACCTATGAATTCTGCCTTGATGGTTTGCTCATGTTTGCCTGCACTCACTGAACAGTAGCAAATGTTCTATGCACATCCCAGTTACTCATGTTTTGGCCTATCACCTTGCATGTCAAAACACCAGACTGTCTTACTCTTTGATGATGATGAGGGAGCTGACATTAGCTGCTCACACTCCTTCCCTTCCTCAGTGATTCCTCCAACCCCTCCCCCCATCGTGTCCAGGTCAATAACTGACCATAGATCATCTGGGTCAAAGTCCAGAGATTTGTCCCTTGCTTCATATTGTCACATTCTGTTGGAAGTGGTAGAAAATCAAGCAGCGAGAAAGACTGTTGAAGATTGCTCCTGCATTAAAAACATAAAAGGATTTTAAACTCCTTTAAACATTTGCTAAGTAATTTTATCTTTAATCAAATGCTACTTCAACCCCTGACTAGCTCAAATGTTGTTTCTGAGTTTTCCATATGGTCTCTTCATTGCTCTTGTCTTGCACTTTTAATGACTTTTTATAATTAATAACACCTAAGTTTTTCAAATTAAATATGCAACATTTATATTAATAATTTTGACTGAACTGTCTTTCCATGTCATTGTGATTTAAACCAGTGTTTTCCCACTGGATTGTATTTCTGCCTTGAGATGCTGCCAAAAAGAACATGCAAGCAACTAAACTATGTGCAACATAATGTTAATACGAAAGGAACATCATTGAGGTAAATTTAATTATATGTGTGATTCCTTGTAGAGATGGCCACATAATTCAATTTTCTTGTCATAATTCCAAAGCAAATGTTCAAAGGAGCAAAGCAAATAATTAGGAGATTAAAAATCAAAGTCATCTCAGAATAACAGCATGATTTATTAACTTGATATATAATACAACACATTTTCGTACTTACTGATATTTCTTTGCATTTAGAACAATCCACATGATTTCAAGACATATAATGCAGAGCTATGGCATAATTGCTTGTTTTTCAAAGCAGATTTGACTGAGAGTTTTTCAAGTAAATAAAACATTCCCTGTGCTGGACAACAGCATGCTGACTGCACTCATGTATTTCAGCTAAATTGTTGCAATACCACTATGTTTTATATATATATGAGTATATGCTACTTGGTCAAGTAAATTTCATGATCTGTTAAGTCATCAACATGAATATGGTTCAAATTGAGTTGGAGGCAGACCAGTATTTTTGCATGCTCTCTAATTACCAGAGATGGGAAAATGTTTCCCCTTTACCCAGTATTGTGTGATTTCAGAATAGGCATATTTAGGCAACAGGGATTGTGTGAGCTGGGGTGCAGGTGTGCTTCTCCCCCTCTCCCGGAAGAATACTTATTTCATTTTTTTTTTTTTTTGGTAAGTCCATTTTTCAAACAGTGTTATTCAATAAAACAGACTTCAGTGAAGTTATACTTTGACCATTGTCATGAACCTATATATATAGTATCTAGATGTAGATATATATATATATATATATATAGAGAGAGAGATTGATAAATATAGATATATACATATATATATATATATATATATATATATATATATATATATATATATATATATATATATATAAAATATACATCCATACACAAATACACATACACACACACACACACACACACACACACACACACACACACACACACACACACACACACTTTACTTGGAATATACAGTATATAGCTGCAGATATCTATCTATCTATCTATATATATATATATATATATATATATATATATATATATATATATATATATATACATATATATATATAGAGAGAGAGAGAGAGGGAGAAATATAGAGATATACATATATATATAAAATATACATCCATATACAAATACACGCACGCAGTTTACTTGGAGTATCGGTGGGATTTCATAGACAAGTGCTGTCCTCCTCTACAGAGTAGACAGTGTGACATGGCACAGAGCTTTTTAGAGCAAATTGGATTGGTATTGGGGCCAGCATAACATCAAGTTACAGAGCAAAGGACTGCATGGCAAATTAGAAGATTCATATTATGGGGACAAGTGCACTATAATGGCATAACAGATAAGATGGGTGAATGACGGGCATGTAGCAGACATAAATGCAATCACCTCTAAGGCAGGCACATGCAGCACTTTTATATGTGTTCACGTGCACAAAAATCACTTCATAGTTATCACTTTAGGCAGCCTAAAGAGGGTCAGAAGGACCGTAAAGTTCACGCCCAGTTCATCTTTGGAAAAGGGGGAAGGTAAGAAAGTAGATTACCAAAACAAGCTGATGCAAATACATAAGGGTAGCCATGAAGCATGTTGGGGAGGAATATCATCCATTTTATGGGTGTAGGAAGACCCATTTTCAATATATGAAAAAGAGAGTTAGGAAGAGGGTAATCACTGCAGAAAGGCTAGAGAGTGAAGAGAAGGTAGCAGGGAAAGAAAGACAAATATAAAATGTAGACACAAAGGCACAAGCTTGGTATCCACACAGAAGGTCAAGGCTGTGCACTGAAAAAATACAGTAGACCAACTGGTTGTGGGCTGAACTGGATAACCAGTAAGGTATGAGGAATGATACAAATAGGAGAATACTGGGATGGAAATATGGCATAAGCCATAACAGATACCAGATCAGTCCAGATGGCAGCACTCAGTATACCTCTCAACTGTCCATGATTTTCAGGTCTATCCCTGATTTTGACTCAAATTTTAGGTCTGTCCCTCTTAATCCATCTTAAAACTGGTGACTATTGAAGAGAAGGTGGAGAATTTGTACTTAATAAATAATAGTAATACTTAGAGCTATATACTTCTTTTAAGTATATAAAATGTATATTAATTCATATTATCTTATTCTGTCAATGTCTTATGTTAATAATGCTAGTATTTTAAAAGTGTCCCTGATTGTTTTTGGATTTATTCCTGATTCTGTTGAGATTTTTCCTTGATTAGTTAAGAGCTATAACACTCAGCCTTCAGAGACATCAAGTGCTAAAAGTCATGGGTAGGTAGACAGCATCTCTAGTGGTCATACGGTGGTACCATAAGTCATGATACTCAATCAGCCTTGTTAGAAGGGACACCACCATGATTAGTAAGGCATCTGGCTGTTGGTGTCCCTCAGATGACAGCAACCCTCAGCAACTGACACAGGAAAATTAAGGTTGAACCTCTTCAGGTGATTTTCAGAAGAAGGACCTCCTTACAACTCATTAGATGTGGCCAGGGAGGTAACAAGCAATTCCTTCAGGTGACCTTCAGCAGAGTGACCTCTGTTCCCCTGCTGAGATGCTGATCTGGTAATGAATACTGACCCAGCACTAGAGGAATCAGCTGGCCCTTTCTAAGGTAATCATCTACACTAATTAACCTGCTCTACAGCCATACAGTGGCAGTTAAATATTATAATGCCACATGTCATATGCACCACACTGAAAGAGAGATGCCCAGTCTCCTTTATCATCTTGCCATATTAAGCCTATACTACTCAGCTGCCATAAAAGAAAGAGTGCACATCTCAGTACACAAGTAACAGGTAAGAAAGTAACGGGGAAAAATGCTTACATAAATGTCCTGTGTGGTCTCCTTAATCTCAGAATCTCACTGTTGAAGCAGGTCTGGGAAGCTCCAGCTCCCAGTCACTGAAATGATACCGTACTGTTCACCAGAATGAGTGATTCCAGTGGCAAATGCTCCCAATCCTGACAAGTTCATGAGAGACATCAGCTTTGCAAGAAAAGCATTATGTCCCCCTGAAGTTGCTAAGAAAAATCTCAGAGAAAGATGAAAAAAAAAATTGTCCTCTCTACCATATAGCAAGCAGGAGCCCTACTGTTGATTTTATCTGTAGAAGCTTTGACCATTGTAAAGATTCACTTGAGGAGCTAAATACTAGCCCCATATACATTGATGCATGTCTGGGCATCACATGATATGTACTGTAGAACAGCAATGGGTCAGTACCAAAACCTCCATAGTGCAGAGCTCTGGTGCTCTGTGACCACACACACTGTGTTCATGAGCAGGTATCCATGAATATACTTTCCACATGCTGCCACAAAGATGTAGAAAAGATGTTTGGTACTCGCTGGTCTGGGTGGTACATTGCTTTGTGTATTTGATTCAGAGAATATGGTGCTACATCAATTCATTAGAATAACTGCTGCACTGGAAGGCCCTTAGTGCAATGCAAAGTATGGGTGGCACTTTTAATGAAAATGCTTTCAGATTAATATTAGTGGAATAATGGACTATGCATACTAACTTAAGGAAAGTTGACAAACAAATAATGAAGTCAGAAAACTTGCCTGATCATATACAACAGCAGAGAACGCAACTTGTCTTGTATGCCTGAAGGAGAACACAGCATGTCATCACACTGTCATATTTAGCTGTGCTGGTGGTGTTGATTATGAGTACTAGGTACTTAGGAATGGACAGGGCCAAAGGGACAGTACACTTGTGCCAATCAATACATGTGACCACTATAAGAAGGGAATCAGTGAGCCTGTGCCCATATCTGCATAATCTCAGCTATACATGTTTTGGAGGCACATACCTAATTTCAGGCTTGATTTACCCCTTTCCAAGATTCTTGCAATCTTGTCGCATATGATTTTAAGGCAGCCTAATATACAGAAAGCCAGACTACATGACCAACAACTGGTAGGTAGCGCCAATAATTTAGACAAAGAGGACCCATATTTTACAGCTCTCTTTTTCAGAAGCAAAAATAAATGACATTATAAGACAGCTTTTTGGAGTCTCTTAATAAATTAAAATTTTATACTGCTGCTCATTATATGATTATGTATTTGGCACTATCAGTTTTTTTTTAAACTTGTGTTTTAAAGTAAGAGTTATGTGCTATCTGATATTAATATTATATGGTAATGAAGTGACTAGATTTTTTGCCTGCTATACATTTTTTAAGAGCCTCTGTACCTATTTTTGATGTCTGCTGGTTGAAATGTGTGGCACGAGTGTGTTTACAGAAGTGCCTAACATACAAAGCTATGTCAAACCCAGAGCTGTTGGACATGTTCCACTTAAAGTAATCCCAATCCCTCAAAGCTACACCTACACCTAAACCTTGTCACCACAATAAACAGAACATGCTGGAGGGATAGATTCCTGTCCCAGAGACTTCCCATACTCTGAAACAGACTACCTATCTATGTCAAACAGAGCTCCTCATTAGCACTCTTCGAGAAAAATATTGATGATTGGATGGGAAATAGGAAATTCACCCCAGGGATTACTTCTGTGGCTCTGCTCGACAGGGCACAGGAAAATAATTTTCTTGGGTGGCGAAAGCCAGGGTACCTTTTTGGCTAGGCTTATATAGGCCCACGGTCTAATAGCCTAGTACCTACCTATGAACCTAAGAACCTGCTAACCAACTGGCCTAACAGTAACCATCAATGTATTAGTGAAAGGTGCATCAGGTTAGTACTACTCACTATATGTATGCAATGCAGAGTCCACTTTCTTTGTGTGTATGGGGGGGGGGGGTGAGGGCAACTTAATCATGGATTGTCAAAATATCTTTCATTTCTGGTACATCTGGGCTACAAATGCAACAAGCCACACATCAGTATATGCATGTATGTCTCCATATACTGCACACATACAGGCCTGTTTACTGCTGAGCATGCCAGGATGAGGTATTATAGGCATACATATATGAATATTTCCAAAGGAATCATTTGTTCATGATTTCAAAAGTTCTACTGGTGGATGAAATAGAACAAAGAGAAAAGCATATGCTAGATGTAGGCAGGTCATCTGTGGCTGGGATGATAGCACCGTGCACATGTCAATCTGGAGAGACTCTGGCATTGCTTACAGTGTTCTGATGGAAGGGATCCAATATATCTCCAACAACACAAGTCCTGTGGAGATACAGCATCATGGTAGAAAGACTCAATTGTGAGTGTGTTCGCCACCTTTGTTTCTCATAGACACTAGCCAAACCGGTCCCTGACGTTCAAACTGTTTCTGATCTGTGCAAGCCTACCATAACGGAGAGAGAGGTAGGAGACTTTGCAGCACAACCACAACTTCACATAAATACTTAACCTAAGCATGACACTTGGTAGAAGCCATAGATGTAAAGGAAAGTGACAAAAGCTCAGACAGCATTATGGATACTGGGTCTGTGTTCTGCGGCTCACATTATGATGTGCAACCCTTGCAGAGTGATACAGAATGTAACGAAATAGAGGTGCTGCTGTTAGTGATTGTGTCTATGGTATGACATGTGGCTAGAATGGGTGCATAAGTGAGGCATATGGCAACTGCCTTCTGGCCTGTTACTGCAGCCCATGCAGTGCATGACTGTGGAAAGAGTCAGATGCACTGTGGCAGGGCATATAATGCATCTATATGCAGTACATACACCCCTGCTGAGACATCTTCTCTCTCAGCTATGATCACAAAGCCTGAGACATCTGGTCATGATGGGTCACAATTTTGTGTGGTTCATAGGTTCATAGGTTCATAGATTAGTACTAAGCTAACTGCCCTTGTGAGCCATTTTAAGCCTAGCCAATTATCCCTTGTGAGACTCAAACCCTGCACCTTGTGTTTGTAAGGCAAACGCCTTAACTGTTAGGCCACCCTCCCAACATTTTTTTGAGGTCATCACCTGCTTCCATTGTTCTAAAATGTCATTATCACCTGTCAACATAAAGCATGACTCTTCTGCATCTGGTCATTGTCCAGGTCATTAATGTCAAAGGTCTGTACGGTCCTACCATGGGGTAAACCATCAGGTTGTATGCACTTGATCCCATAGGTCTATACCTTCCCTGCCGCACACTGTGTCAATCCTTAAGCCCCATGATTCTAGGCAACCACAAAAGACATCATCAACATTCATTTACAGCAGCTCAACCCCCATCACTGCAGGATGTGAACTCTGGAACCCAACAACCTACTAGCAGAGAAAGTAGCTACTGAATTCATCTCTCTTTAGCCTATAACATATTATGGTGTTGCTGTCAGTTGTCACTATGTCCACTCAACCCCTTTTGAATGTGATGATGGCTGTGCCCGGCCTGCCTCCTAACTTATATGGGTAAGGCTATGTCAAACACACTGTGACCAGAGCATGCATTGCTTTCCACAGCCTGAGTATGGTAATGCATGAAACATTTTATTTTGCATTGTTTCTCTCATAACCCACAGTTGTAGACCAGATGCCACCTATTTTCCGCTGCTACAATATATTGCTTCACCTCCACCTTGAATATTACACTACTGCTACCTCTTTTCCAGACCATGCAACCTGTTGTTCCACTGCTAGACTTATTACTATGCTGTTTAAATGTTGCTGTGGTTATTTAGGAATTGTCATATTATGCAGCAAGGCACATGCTACTGAGATATTTTGATGGGTTTCTGATGCAATTTGCAGCACTCCACCTAACACAACCAGGCAGTGGAGGCATCCCTTCGACTGTTAAACACACACTTAATCATGTTATACATTTCAGCATCTGTATATTGCATGCA
This sequence comes from Protopterus annectens, assembly GCF_019279795.1. Classification (NCBI taxonomy): domain Eukaryota; kingdom Metazoa; phylum Chordata; order Ceratodontiformes; family Protopteridae; genus Protopterus; species Protopterus annectens. Next base: position 1,009,380,632 of record NC_056731.1, on the reverse strand, counting down.
TTCAGTGCCATTTACTTGTGGTTGTGAATGGGGATCATCACACAAAACATATACAACATTACCTGCAACAGTCAGAAAGTATGTGGCCTGAACCCAGTTGTTGTGATATATTTGTATATTATCCTGTGTCTAACATGCCTCAAAGTGTATCTTTTGGATATGCAACCCTGTAGAAAGTCCTCCTGCTCAAGCAATTGACATAGGTGGAAGATGTGCTATATACGTGGATCTTGGGAACTGCCAGAGTGGCATAAAGATGCAGTTATTCATAATTCCCTGGGTATAACATACAACATGGAAATTGATGGAGTGGAAGTCCTTTTTGTTGATGTTTCTCAGACCCTGTGGACAAGATAGGGACTGATTGAGAATATGTGTGTGATCAATAGGTCCTGAGACTTCATGAAAAAGGCCTATGTATATTGTTTCTCTCCTCTGTAGTCATTAAGAACCAGATATACTTTTCCATATACTGCAACATGATACAAAGAAAATAGTATGAGATAAGTGAGACTAATATCTGTGATATGCCGAATATATTCCTTGTTGATCACTGAATGCACCCCTTACCTATGATGGTTAATGCTCTACTTACCAGAGTGACCATTGCAATGAACACTGCATGAATCTCCTTCGATTCCACTTTTGGGAAACAAAGTTCAATCAGATCCAAAATGGTGTTTCTGTCTACCCAGTATCAGTGTACTATCTGCTAGTCTGTTTTTTGCTGTTACAAAAGGACATGCACATACAGTCTGAAATGGTACAGATGGTGGCAATATTTTGGATTCAGTGGTGGTTTTAACACATGCTGTTTAGCTATAACCATGTCTACTCCTACATAAGTCCAAACAAATTAATTCATGTAGTCAGATAAAGGCCGGAACACCACCAAACAATAAAATGTAAAAGAAAAACTGAAGTTCCAAACACCACGGCTTAAAACTTTAATAAACTTTAATAAAAAAAGAAATCCAACCCGTATCTTCAGACCAAATAAATAAGAAATCTTTGGGACAAATGATAAAGGGAATGAACACAAAATTACTTCTCAGCTTAAATACTATATTTGGCAGGATCAACCAGATAAGGAAATAGTATATAATCTATAGCCTCCTAACATATAATATGTGCACGCTTTGCAGTGAATTCAGATAGTTTAATTTCTCCTGGGAACATTTTTCAAATTATCTGTTTTATTCATTGACTACTGCGGTGGTACGGCGGTAGCATTGTTACCTCACAGCAAGAGGTTCTCCTGTTCGATTCTCGGCTTGGCTTGGGAGTCCCTTCTGGGTGGAGTCTGCATGTCCTCCCCGCAGTTGGGTAGCATTCGAAAGACATGTGTGCGTCAATGGGTGTGCCTTCTTTGAAAGTTGGGCGTCAAGCTGGCATTTCATAAAAATCTGCTGCCAATCATTAGTGGTCCAGAGTTCCACTGTGGCGACCCCTTACCGGGAAAAAGCTGAAAGACAAACATCTGTTTTATTCATTGCTTTTCTGCAAAGGCAAATAATAGCAATCCTTTAATTAACTAATGACTGCCGTGGTGGTACGGCGGTAGCGTTGTTACCTCACAGCAAGAGGTTCTCCCGTTCGATTCTCAGCTTGGCTTGGGAGTGCCTTCTGTGTGGAGTCTGCATGTCCTCCCCGTGGTTGGGTAGTGTTCAAAAGACATGCATGTGTAAATGGACATGCCTTCATTACAGATTGGGCGTCGAGCTGGCACCTTGGCATTTAGTACAAATCTACTGCTAATCATTAGTGGACCGGAGTTCTGCAGTGGCGACCCCTTACCGGGAAAAAGCCGAAAGACAAACAACATCTGTTTTATTCATTGCTTTTCTGCAAAGGCAAATAATAGCAATCCTTTAATTAACTAATTCCCTAACTCATTTCACAACTCACTAGAGTTAGTCTTGTGCTAATGCTTGGTAGGCTGGCCAATGCCAGTATGTCTGTTCCACTCTGTATAACTCCACAAGAGCAATATGTCCCTTAACTTTATTTTATTTATTTTACAAATAAGTAAATTGGACATTTTTTTTTCTAGTCACAAGCAGACGAATCACAAGTATACATGACAGGTAGTCAAATTTCCAGCAATTGTAGTTCCAAGCCATGCTTTGAGAGGAAAATTCACTCTGCCTATAGAATGAATTTAATTCAAAAACAAGGCGATTGAGAGATTTTGTTGTTTTATTTGCAATGAACTTCATTAGAAATACATTAATTCTTTAATCAGACTTCCTTATTCTTTCTCAAAGTCATGTGATTCAGTTTCACCAGTCATAATCAGATAAGACTTATTAATGCTAAAATGCTTTTTAAGGAGACAGTATAATTTAATCCAGGATGAAATCTAGCTCCAAATAAAGTTATTCATTGCATAATATGCATATTAAAAGGAATATAGACAAAAGTCAGTTTGTTAGGGTAGCCAGGTTGATAAATGAAGATTCCATTTTATAGATGGGATATGGATATAGATTTCTGATGAGTTTCATTGCAAACAAAAGAACAAAAACACACAATTTCATTTTTTAATTGAATCCATTCTACAGCCTGAGTGACTTGTATTTTTGGAATGGATTGTTGTCTGCTATACTTTATTAAAACCTTGAGAGAAGACATATATTCTTAGTAAGACAAGTAGTGTATTACTGATGTTAATTATAACCACTGCTTCTACAGTAACAAGGATTGTGGTTGAGTAATATTTAAGATTATGTTCTTTCAGACTGACACTGTAACTACAGGGAAGTAATTTCAGATACGAAAGTGTTAAAATATGTTCTGTATGTTTGGTGTTTTGAATGGAATTTTAGATATTGATCCCAAGTATAAGCAAAGTAAAAGTATACTTTTTGCAAATAAGAGAAGCTTGTGTGGGATGAGAATGATAGACAAGTAAAAAGATGAGTGCTCTACACAAATAACTAGGTGTAAGATTATTCCTAAGTGATAGGTGGTGATTTATATGGAGCAGTTTAAAGTTAAGAAGGACAATCATTTGTTTGTCATGGAGAAAGATGGCAGACAAAGCATATTTTTACAAGGAATGAAAATAACGTTCATTTAAAATGGACTTGCACATAAAGTGACTTTTCATTTTGTTTGTTTGTTTATTTCTTTATTTAGGTTGGAGCAAAGAAACGGCCAAAACTAGTTGAACAGGTCTTCTATTCCTCTAATGTTAATAATGTTTGTGAAATTGTGAAAAAGAACTAGCAAATTCTGACAGCAGATGACAGGATTAATGAAGTGGTGGTTGTACCCAGATTCTGTTTTAAGAATCAGAAATCTTTGAAATGCCTTTTATGTTATAAAGGTAATTATGCTTTGCATGTTGTTTCACAATGTGCAGGGACCTATAGTTGAAGGACTTGCTGTTTATGTAAATATATAGATTAGGAGAGACTGTGGGGGGAATTCAATGAAGCCTACATGGACGTATTTGCCCTGTAAGCATAGTGGCACAATGCTTATATGGAAGCAAGCAGATGTGTGATACAGTAAAGGGAGCTGATGGGCATACACTAACTAACTAACTAACTAGCAAACACGGAAGTGTCTATTGCATGCACATCACTCCATAAGCAGGTGAAATACATGAAAATGAGCCAGGTAGAGTGATCCAGCAAGCAGATAGGCAGTCGTGCAAACCCTGTGTTGGTATCCGTAATGTACACAGAAAAATTCCATGTACAGGATGTAAAAATGACACAAGGGGCTGTAAAGCTGAACTCACAGTGGCAGAAATAGCAAAGGGGACACAGATGTGTGGAAAACTAATCACTGTGTGTCCAAAACCATATGGAAAATAATGTAAAATCATTTTTTTAATGCCCCAGGTGTGTCTGTGTGGTACGCCACAGTGCGCAAACATGCTGTTATGGAAAAAAATATTAAAATATTGTAAGAAGCAGAATTTGTGAGTATGTAACAATAATGAATTATAGGATCCTATGTGAAGTATGTACAATGTTAGATTGCTGTGATTACTAACGCGACAGGGCTTGAAACCATGTAGTTTCCAGGTACTGTGGATGGATCTGTATGCAAATGACCTGGGGTTACTGAATAGCACAAATGGGTATCTATGTCAGCAGATCCCATCCGTGTAGGCACAGAACCATATTAGTGTCCACAGAAGGGGTAGCTGACATCAAAAGAGGGTGTGCTCGTAATTTTTAAGCTCATTGGAGCTCAGCAATGCTTGTTTGTAAGGCGCACCACTGAGCTGAGCTGGGGGGCATATACAGTGACTGCTAAGCTGTGTTTACCTCTGAGGCATGTGTTTTACCATGTTTGCGCATGTTTGCATGGTGAGCCACCATGCTGAGTGCAACCTTTTATGGGAATGTGTCTACTGACTGCTAAGCTTTGTTTATCTTTGCAGTGGGGGTTTGCATGGTGTGCCACAGTGCTCAGCAAGGAAGGTTGTCAAAAAAAAAAAAACAAAACAACAAAAAAAAAACAATTGGCTGAGAAAGCCAATGATATATTAATTACTGATGAGTTCTGTTCCACTTAGCACTATAAAGGTTGCATACACCTTACAATCTGAATTTTCCCCCATACTCTGCACCATTGGAGTACAGACTTGGGAATTTTAACTGAGAGAATGCTAGTGGCTGCTGCAGGTTTGCTACATTTGCATGTGCTAGATGCTAAGGTCAATGCATCTGCTGCTGATGCTGACCATACGCCTAGACTGAGAAGGAGAAGAGTGTTCAGGTCCAGGGTAACCTACCAGGAGCTACATGACCTGGAGATTGTAATACTCTACAGGGTGGAGAGGGACATACTACAACAACTGACTGAGCTCTGTCAACCTCAGTTCAGACCTAGAGCCAACATAGGGGAACCCATTCCAGTGGAAACAGAGGTATGTGTTGCCCTTAGGATACTAGCTACAGGTACTTTCCAAAGACCAACTAGGGACATGATGGGTGTCTCACAGGCATCTGCTTCCAGGGTACTCCACCAGTTCTAGGATGACATGCTACCACATAGCAGTGAGCACATTTATTTTCCCCACACCCCTGAGGAGAGGGCCAGCAGTATGCAACTCTTCTACAGTGTAACACACTACCCTGAGGTACTGGGTGCCATAGACTGCACTCAAGTACACATCAAGAAATCACCCAGTGAAGAGGGCAGAATCTACATCAACTGCAAAGTGTACCACTCCATCAACTGCCTGGTTGTGTGCAATGCCCAGGACATTATCATGAGTGTGTGTGCTGGCAGCCCTGGTAGTTATCATGACTATCATATCTGGCATGCATCACAGCTGTACCAGATGTTTGCTAGAGGGGACATCCCACATGGCCACTTATTCGGGATGCTGGCTACGCTCTGGAACCATGGATGATGGCACACACACACACACACACACACACACACACACACACACACACACACACACACACAAACACACACCTAAGAAAGCCATAATGAGGCACACACAAACTTGGAACATCATACAGTATGTGTTTGTACTGTTAAAGTCATGGTTCTGGTGGCTCAGTATATCTGGTAGAGTCCTGCACTACTCTCCAGTAACATGTGCACAGATGTTCACAGTATGTTCCATGCTACACAATACGATCCTGTGGAAACAGCAGCAACAGTATCAGCAAAGGGAAGGGATACACAGCCCCCCATCAGTGCCTATGTCACCACAGCTGCACCCACAGGGGGACTCGGAGGAGGAACCCCCTGAGGCTGTCCCTGTAGGCAGGCATAGGCATGCCTAATATGCCCTGGCCTTGGCCAAGATACAACACGTAGCATATGCACTGACAATCTAGGTCCCTAGAGACTGACACCTTACTCTGACTCGCATACATGTTAGTAAAAATAATGCCAGCCAGACCACATCCATACCTCTCAACTGTACACATTTTGCAGAATGTCCAGATTTTTGCCTCATATTTTTGGTCTGTTCTTCATAAAGTTTGTGGTTTTTCTGGCAAATCATTGAATATTGAAGTCACTAAATATTACTAAATAATGACAGACATTTGCATTTCAGACTTGATATACCTCAGAAAATACTCAGTAATGCAACACCTGTTATTCTATATACTTTCTAAGGTTATAGGAGCAATATTTAAATTCCGTCCCTATTTTTTGGGCCTTTGTTCCCCCATTCTTTTTGGCTTTGTACAAATTTCTTGCACTGTGTGGTTGAGAGGTATGCAACATTTACCTCATCATGTATTGGCTGTGGACTGCATGCATTAGATAGAGATAGCCCCAGACTACAGGTCTGGCAACTGCTTCATTTGCAAGGTAAGTTATTTTCCCATACACCACTTAAAAGGGGTACCGCAGTATGGCAGCATATGTATGGACTTGCCACACGTATGCAAGGGAATATAGTGGGCTATATATAGTGTGCTACTGGGCTACTTGCAGATATCTATAGTGGGCTACTGGGCTACTTGTACAGATCTAACAGCTACATGGGGCAATAGGTACTCTGTACATTAGTATGTTTCCCATAATATCCACTAGACCACATGGCTGGAAACTCCATGACTTTATTACAGGGAGATGCCTAACAGTGGGGTCACAGGACAGTCACGCGACTGTCTATGCCAGCAGAGCATAGGCTGGTCCCAAGCAGTGGCGTCACAGGACAGTCACACTACTGTCTATGCCAGCAGAGCATAGGCTGGTCATCCCCCACCCCAAACATAGCAGTGTTCCCATACAACTGCTGTAAGAGTAAGTCTGCAATGATATACCAGCAGATCAGACAATTTCTGTATGTTGTTGATAGTGTCAGGAATAAAACCTCTCTGTCTGTTGGCTGGTGTGGCTCACTGGGCCATGGGCAGTAGCATGGGTGATGGTGCTGATGGTTCGGACCTGGCAGCATCCAACATCTTTTGCATGTCAGGTAATCATATGGTGGTATTCCCACAGACTGTCCTAACCCTTCAATCCATTACTGCAAAAAGCTGGACAAAGCCAGAGTGAATGGGGGCACAAAAGGCCAAATCTGCAGACAGACATTATACATGCCCTGAGTGACCTAGCAAGTGGCTAGTATAACAGGAAACTGCAACAGGTCAGATTAGCTGCAGGATGTAAATGTGTCACTAGTTACAATAAGTCAGTGACTGCTATTGGCAGTATAGTACCGGAAAACCACAAATGTATGAGGAACACAGCAGACATATGGGGCGGAATGCTGGACAGTCTACAAAAACATCTACATAGAGAGGTATGCAGACCATCACCCTGTGTGCAGTGTTACATCATGTACCCCAGTCACATCATAACTCTCAACCTCTTAGAGTATGAAATCTGACCAAAACCATGAATAAAAGTGGAACCAAGGCTCACAAATAGGGCAGGCTTTAAATAGTTGCTCCTACAAACGTAGAATGTCACTAGAATAACAGGTCTTGCATTAGCATGACTCTGCTGATGTTTATGGAGTCTGAAACTCGAATGTCTGTCATTATTTATTGACTTCAATCTTCACTGATTTGCCAGTAATGTACCAGAAAACCACAATGTTATGTAAAACTGACCATAAATATGAGGCAAACTTCTGGACAGTCTGTGAAGCTCTGGACAGTTGTGAGGTATGAGTCACATATTAAGGTAATCAAACAGCTGGTGAATGTCTTGGACAATATCAGGGAACTGCAATACTGTGGTAACAGGTACAGCAGCCAATGGCCTGCAGTACACATAATATTGGACTGGAGTACAAGTAGCTCTGGCCTGGAGTCACCTTCTAAGTACTGACACTCACACTGGGCATGCTTCTTCCCTTAGCTAACTTGACCTAAGTCTGTTACCTATACCACCCAAAAGACCTGATATCTGCAAATATATCTGTGCATACATGCAGCAACTTATACATATCCATTTTTCCCTACCCCCTCATGCTTGATTTGTGTCTTGATCAGTATGTGGCACACAAGCAAACACACACACACACACACACACACACATATATATATATATATATATATGTATATATATATATATATATATGATAACAGGTAAATATAGCTATATAAAGTACAATGATACATACACTCATCATATATATCTACATAACACATTTATACACACACACACACACACACACACACACACACACATATATATATATATATATATATATATATATATATATATATATATATATGATAACAGGTAAATATAGCGATATAAAGTACAATGATACATAAACTCATCATATATATATCTACATAACACATTTACATAACGTACACACACAACATTTAAGGAGACATCCCTGTCATATACATTTATATAGATATGGGTGGGGATGTACAAATGTCCCCACATACTCCAGTATGATGGGGTTATCTGCACTTACACATCACAACAGTTTACCGATGGAACCAGACCAAGGCTACAACAGTACATAATCCACTCACTCACAGACTTCTGTGTCTGTGGACTGTCACCTTGTAGACAGACACAGGTACGCAGGTGGTGTAATGTACAATGCATGCCTTGGACAGGCCATAATGTCCCTGGCCACATGTCCGCCTATGAAACTGCAAACAGCCACATATGGGCAGACTGGTAAATGTACACACATAGCAAGGATATTACCAGGTATCCCACCCCTAGAACACTAGATAAAGTAACAGTACCAAGCAGTATCACTCTGCAGGCCACACATGCTAAAACAAAGCCACTGTGCATACTCCACAAGTACTGTGCCTGTATCAACATATACAACAGACATAACCTGTGGCACCTGTGGTAAGTACTATGGGTTGTAGTGTGTAATACTAGATAGGTAGGAGTTCTAATCTCACATCCTCCAACGCTGTGTGTGTATCAATATATACCCTCACAGCAGTATGTACATGTCCATATGGGCCATCTCTGTGCAATGGTATGCATTTTATGGCCCTGTGACTGGCTGCTGGCCTCTAAATTTCCACCTCTACAAGCCCTGCTGATGTCATCCACCTTAAGAGCACTGGCTGACAATGTAATAGCAGATGCAGTCTGTGGTGCATGTGATAAGCACTTCAAGCTGTAGTTTGTACTACTAGATAGATAGGGGTTCTAATCTCACATCATCCAACTTGTCTGTGTGTATAAATATATCCCCATGCATCAATTCAGATATGTCTGTATGGGCTATCTCTGTGTAATGGCTATGTATGTTATGTCCAGTGACTAGTTGCTGGCCTCAACAGTGTCCTCCTTTACAAGGTCTGCTGATGTCATCCACCTTAAGAATGATAACTGACATTCCAATGTCAAGCAAACAGTATGGCACATGAGATAAGTAAAGCAAGTTGTAGGGTGTAACAGTAGGTAAGTAGGGGTCTTATTCTCAGATCATTCAACTTCTGTATGTATGTGTGTGTCTGTATGTGTGTATACATATATATATATATATATATATATATATATATATATATATACATATATCTCAATGCAGCACTACAGACATGCCCATCTGTGTGATGGTTATGCATTTTAAGGGCCTGTGGCTAGCTGCTGGCCTCAACATTGGTCTCTTTTATAAGGCTTGCTGATGTCATCCACCTTAAGTGTGCTGGCTGACACTCTGATATCAGATAAACTCTGTGATTCATGCTAGAAGTGCTGCAAGCTATAGTGTGTATTACTAGATAGGTAGAGATTCAAATTTGACAACATTCAACATGTGTGTGTAAATATATCCCCTTGCAGCACTAGAGACATCACCATCCAGCCTATCTCTGTGCACTGGTTATGCATTTTATGACCCTGTGACTAGCCACTGGCCCAAAATTGCCCTCATCTACATAAGCATAATTGATGTCTGCCACCATCTAGATATCTAAGTGCAGAAAACCCTGGTGACACAAATCAAGAGTAGCAGACCTTGTTATAAGGTATGAAAGCATGATGATGCTGACTGTCCCCATTGTACTTGACACACTGCTCTGCACATATGCACCTAGAGAGCCATGCACGTATGCTGGCTTATCCTGCTGACGTCATATTTCTGTTGTGCTGCCTTGTCATCCTGTGTTGCTGTATTGCAGCCATGTGTCCATAGTTGAATCACTCAGACTCCTGGTATACAAACATACACAGGTCCATGACACACCTGTCAGTCTGTCACTCTACCACAAGTTTACCACCAGGCAACAAAGATACACAAGGTTTGATGTGTACTCAAGACACATGCCAGCATACAGTACCTGTCATGGTCCATAACAACTGCCATGGCATAACACTAATGCACTACACAAACACATGTAAAGTAATATAGTCACCCTGTGCATCAGACACATTTGCAAGTCCCTGTATCAATAGCACAGAAATGAGGGATGTGGCACATGTGTCATCACATGCACAAGGAGTGTTGTAGGGCTGCCAGAGGCCTAGGCAATGCCAAACAATTGACAACATGTGTGTGTGTCTGGAAGGAGTGCTGGTTAGATGGGCCATGGAGAAGTGCCATACATGTCTGTTGGTGACCTGCATGTAACAGTGTTGTTGGAGTGTGTGCATATACAAAGTGAAGCTCAGTGCTTGCCCTACATGTGTGTATGGACAGCTGTGGACCATACATGGTGGAGTGGACAATTCATCATCTCTGGCCATGAGCACAGCAGCTGGCTTCACCAGGAGTAGCACAGGCACCACCATGCCCAAGTTCAGATATGGTGCTAGTACCTGATGTTGACTTTTGTCTGCTGGGCCTGTTTCCCCCACAGGACAAGGCAGGACCATGTGCCCATGGCCTGCCATGTCATGGTGTGGGCATCACACTTCCCTCTTTAACATTGGAGGTACTGCCACTATGGGAGTGTGAGTGCGCATGGCCATGTGGACTCTCAGCAGATGGTATTGCTGGCCTACATCCATGTGCCTGATGCCCAACTCCAATTAGATGTTCCAGCACAGAAAACATGCTATCAAAGACAGACACTGTCTCAACCCACCATCTGTCCACTGCATCAGTAAAATGTTCCAAGGCATCACCCATGTGGTGGAGTCAGTCACATATGTCAGACTGCACTGCAACCATAACCCTAAGCATCCATCTGATGCTGCATTCTGAACATGCTTGTGCATCCATGACAGTCCGAAACATGGGGTGAGTGACCCGTGATGTGACACTTGCAACAGGAGGTGGATGGGCACCAGTCCTCCTTCAAATATCCCTGTCAATCTGCCTGTGTGGGACCTCAACAACTCTCTGGCAATGGCCAGTGTCTACACTCACTGATGCCATAGTTCTCACACTGTCCTGTACTATGTCACCAGCCTCTGACTGTCCAATATCTGGGGCCTCTGGTGACTAGGTATATGCAGGCATACTGACTGTGTGTGGGGACAATGGGAGCAGAAGATGGATGTCAACCTCTGGGGCAGATTCAATCCCACCTGTGTCTCCCTACTGCCATCATCATCATCAGAATCTGATGAGACACTGACATCAGGTTGTGAGGGGGACAGATTCCAACCCCTCTGTTCACCTGTGAGAAGCAAGACAAAAACAGTACATTTCCACCTGCACTGTTATGTATGATAATCCACACAGACTCATACAGATGAGGATTCACAACTGCATTACTTGTCCCACATCTTCTCATCTCTGATCCCATGTACAACAAACAAACTCACAACAAGATATACAGACAACTCAGACCCTGTAGAAAATTCACGCCACCTACATGCAGTTAAAATTGCCAGTACAATACACCTGTGAGGTATGCAATATGACAGTGTATCTGATAGAACTACACATAAATCCCAGTACACTTATCTTGAGAATGATATGCCAGTTGTAGTGTCACTCACTCAGGAATGTACCATCTCCTTATTGTGTTTGAAGTGACATCTTAAAGTAAATGTCTCTTGTATATCAGGCTGAGTAGTTGCTCATAACTATAAGTGCAAACATGTTGATGTTTGTACAAATACACACCTATCATTTTCTAGGCTACACACTGTAGTTAGCTGCTCTGAAATGGAACATAAAAGTATTCTACTCTGGCTAAGCACAACAATTGTGCATAAGGCAAAATGGCAGCCCTTAACTTTCATATGGTATATATGATCTGTAAAACAAAAGTATCACACTTACCAGGTAGACTACCATGGACTGCAGCCACACCTACAAGACCTATGAAAAGGTGAAGGAAAGTTATTGTCAGCAACACCAAATGTTGCAGTGTGACATGGTAATATATGGGTATAGCCACATGTATAGTAGCTAATGTGATACTGGGTATATTGCTGACATTCTGAGTATGTGTGCACAAAAAGCCAAACCCCATCCCAAGTGCAGATATATCTGATATCTATGTACTGGTCTGTATAGCCTGCCACAATGACTGACACAGTATTATACTGGTGAATACAGTACATCTACCTGGATGGTCCTCTGACGGGATACTGTGGCACCCGCCTCTAGGATGTATGGTGTGATGGCTGCATGGGAGCTGTTGGTTGATCCTGGGTTCACCAACAATTCCTCTGTGGCCAAGAATGGTTGTTGTGCTGCAGGCCCTCCACCTGTGGCAGCACGATCCATGGCAACAGCAGCTGCCCTTTGACTTGCATTATTGACCATATCAGTGGCTCGTTGTCAGACCTGCTTGTAACTCCTGTTCTGTTGGCCAATCTGATTAACAGCCCTCACAAGGTCACCCTACAATGCTGCCCACTGTTCATAATTGTGGCCACCCCTGGAAAGCAGGATGTGATGGTGGAAGGCATCCAGTATAGCATCATTCTCTGCAGATGAAAATGGTGGATGTCTCCACTGGTACATCTTTCCTGCAAGACAACAAGAGGGGAACGCATTACAGGACCAGATATATTGAGGTCCACTATGTACAGACCCTACACACCCATAATGGCCTGCACTAGCCATTGATCTCACACACGTCATACCCCACAGTCTGGCAACACATTATATGAGTGGCTATCACCAAGATAGTAACAATACTGGATAATGTCCCTGTGTTCAGTGACAGATTCTGCTGTATGTCTCTATACCCAGCACTGCAGTCTATGGTGGTGTGCCCCGTATAGGGAAATCCCCACTAATATTTCATACGGCCACTGTCGGATTAATAGCAGTGTGATATTACAACAACTATATGGGGACAAGCCAGCAACACCAGTGTTCCACGATGACAGAAAACAATGCAGACCTGTTGTATATGTTCCATGTAGGCATCATACCTCTCAACTATACAGACGTTTGCAGAATGTCAACCTGTTTGCCTCGTAGATGTGGTCCTTTTTGCACAAACTTGTGGATGTCTGACAAATGTTTGTCCCAATCATTGATGGTTGCTGTCAGAAAATAAAACAGAATTTAACTGTCACATGTCAGAGCCTCAGAAATCACTTATGCCACAGTAATATCTGTCAGTCTATTCACATTCTTACTTTGTATGGCCAGTATGTATACTCTGTTGCTGAGATTGGGCCTTTGTCACCCCATTAGTTATAACGTTGTTCTGATTTCTTATTGTAGGAGGTTGAAAGGTATGTTAGGCATAGCTCTCAACCAGACAGGGATGAATGTCCAAGAAACAGGGACATCAGGGACAAGCCAGAGGACATTCAGTGACTCTTTTACAATGTTAGTTCTATTTATGTGTGACATTGACAAACTGAGAGGAGGTGAATTACAGTATGTTTGATGTTACAGGAGTATACTCCCTTACTTAGTGTCACTATGTCTTACATGTAATACATTATCTTTACTACAACAGCTGACCGTTGTAGGAGGGGTTGACACAGACAGAGCAGAGATGTGATTCAAAGCAGGGACAGTTGAGAGGCATGCCTGTAGGTGTTGAACAGCAGAGTATTACTGACTTGTCATTAACATAGATCTAATAAAAGCCTACTGTTTTAATCCCTATTCCCCATACCTCCATCCTCCCATCTGCATCCCGTTTTATGGGGAAATCTAGTACAAATCTGGTAAAATGATGTATTCCTTTTTTGAAATAAATGCTTTGCAGATACACTGTCTGCGTGAGTAAAACCACTACTACAGACCTGCTCCCCATAAAAAGTTGCTTGCCTTTTGTAGGTACTGCTCATTAACAGGTAATTGCCTCTGCACCAATCTGTGGCTCAGATTTCTTAACTGCATCCAAAACAGCTGAACTGCACTATCATTAGCCAATAACATGGGAACACAGTGCAATATAGAAGGCCTTCATGTAGGCCTTGGCCCATTTCTTAGTTTTTGAGATGCAAATTACTGAGGTGTGGAGACTATAGAATCACATAGGTTAAGTATACGTACTGTCCACTGTAGAGATGTATGTCGACAGTGTTGCCTTATATGTTTGGTCAGTGTCCCATGACAGTGTGGTTATCTAGCAGTTCGCTGGCAAGCATTGTGGGTTGAGGTCAGTAAGGGGAGAGAGACATGTATGTGTCATACTGCATACCCATCAGAGTATTCATGCTAATGCATTAGCTGCTGTTCTATCAACTATCTTTGTATGGGGAAACTGTAAAACATGTCCCTATTTCTGGGCCTTTGCTCCCCTTATGTATGGTTGTGTTGGTATCCCTTGTTATAGTGGGTTGGGAGGTATGGTCGGTCTGCAGCAGCTACCTTAACATACAGCTATGTATGCTCCTGGATGTAGCTGCTGCTGCAGCCTAGGACATATAGGGGGAGTGTGAAAACTTTGGAGGCCAGCAAGCTGTACATGTAACTGTGGCAGCAGTATCAGCCATGGCATTACAGCAGAACCAAGGTAAAGGTACCCTTTTCAGTCCAAATTGAGGCATGTGCTTAAAGTGCATCTGTTATGCAACAGTGCCAATAGCAGAGTAGTAGGCAACATATAGTTAGGCTATATGAATATGTACAATATTTCCCTACCTGCAGGCCTTTGACTTGCAAAACTGGGTAGCAGATACTTCAGTAAGCAGTAACCTATGGGGATTAAAACTGCATGACACGGTCATTACTTGCTGTGTTTACAACAATGTAATTGAAGTGCAACACACTGGATTCGAACCCTGGACTGTGTGTGGCAAAATGTACTGTATGTAAGGAATTCAACAGACTGAGCTTCTGAGTCAGTGCTGGAGCTGGTGTATTTGCCAGATATATGTGCAGACATACAGGCTGTGACACAAGTAGTTTGCATCCATAAGTGTGTGCATGGCTTTCAAAAGCAGTTGCTCTGTAGTAGGGTCCCAGTTGAACATATGTACTGTGCCATTGATGCCTTAGCAGGTTGTTTTCAGATGTTGCAGATAAAAGGGAGCATGTACCCGCTATCCCAGGCCTCACATAATGCCATTATTATTTTTCGGCTGTTTACTGGTGTATTTTTGCATCAGAGTCCCAGGTGCACCCCCATTTTTCCCATTAAATTTAATTTCAGTCTGTCAGTGGCAATCAATATGTTTTGCTGGAAACATCTGCTTTATTTAAGATCTGTGTGGGTTAGTGGAGTAGGCTATAGCTGACAGGGACGTGGGTTAGAAACGTGGCAGGGGTTGTTATTTTGTACATGCGTCTAACACTGTGAGAAACACATATAATCATTAAGGCACATTAAAGCTCATTTAAGTGGAGTTGTGCAGTGCAAACCCATTCTAAAAAGTTAAAAAGAAAAAAAAAAGTGGGTGATAGGACAGTGGTGAAATGGGGCAAGCAGGGGGAAAATCATAGTGAAAGGCAGATAGGGATGTTCAAGATGGTTGTAGGAAAAAAACATAGCTTTCCATTTCTTATACAGCAACAGCTGTGCATTTTGACATATTTTGTGGATGAATTTGGACTCTCAAACCTCAGAGAGAGGGTTGAGGACAACATAAACATGTTGTCAAGCCAATTGGACCAAATTAGTTGTGTCCAGTGGACATGTGTGCAAAATAGAGAGCTATGCATGAGGCAATATTTTTTTGTGGGACAGGTACACATTTTTTTTTTGATAAGGAGAGAGTGGAATATTGCGGAAGGGATATAGGTATGTGTGGGGAGGTAAGTTGGGTAGGAGAGTTTGCAATTGCAGACAGACAGGACAGACAAGACAGCAGACCGGGGTGGTGTGTGACACATGAGGGGGGGAAACACCATGGATGGAGAGGGTGTTGTGGAATCCGAGATGCATGTGCCTCCAGACGGCAGCAGTGTGACTCAGGTCCCTGCTCATGGGCAGCTGATACTGATCCTTCACTGCCCCAAAGATGGCTGTGCTGGAGGCTGGGCACCAGGGCCAGCCAGCTACACATGGTTGTCCAGTCTGCCCTCAATCTGGCACAGGTGACATTCATAGCTCCTATGAACAATCCAATGCACCATGGTCAGTACTTGATCTTGGGTGACTACTGCTCCTCTACCACCACTCCCGGGGGGGTGGACCTCATCCCCTGAGGTGGTTCTACATGAAGATGGTGCAGGACCAGCAGAGGAGGCACCACTGGCCTGCTTCCCAGATGTGCTAGGACCCAGTGCCACAGCCAGTTGAGGTAAGGTAGGCGGATCAGTGGGAACTGGCCTAACCTGACATGCTGTGATGATGGAGGTATAGCAATAAGTATACGTTAGTTATAACAAAACCATTGTTAGTAATAACAGCATGCCAGAACCCATTGCATTTCAATGAATATGATGTAAATCACAATAATAAATAACAGAACAGTCGGTATATTAACAGCATGCCAGTAACAGCTACAGCATAAGGCCAACAGATTGGGTAATTCAAGAAGATAATGTTAATATTCAACCATTTTAATACATACAATAATACAACACATGCCCCAAAATACAGTTTAATGCAACAACATATATTAATAGTAAACCATAACCAATGAATAACAATAATAAATATATAAAGATAAGGGGTGGGGAGAGAGAGAAATACAGTCCATTAATACCATTATAGGCTATATAGCTGACATCAGTACTGCTATCTACTCTACAGGTCTGTCCTTTCTTTATGTGTAAAAGTGCCCTATACCTGCTGTAGCATGTATGTACCTGTAAAGCTATCCACATGGGACAGTAATGGCCAAACAGTAACAACTGCAGCTACACAACTACACAGAACACTTGCACATCAGGTGGACCTATAGAACTACATAGGTGCACTGTGGGCTAATGTAGTGATACTTTACTATGTAGTTATTCATGTTGAAGATAAATCTCTGACATAGGGATTACACACTAGTAATTACATTATGGGACAGCGTGACACTTGAGAGACATGTATGTGCACAGTACAGAGAGTAAACAACTACCTTGCCTTGCTTGGCAGGCATGGGGATAGAACCCAAGGTTCCCTATTATATGATCGAAGATGCATTCTTTCAAATGCATCTTGATTAAACTTGAAAGCATGAAATGGCATAATACCGAAACGGCATATAAGCAAATTCTTTCTCTGGGAAAGAAATCGCTTGGCCGCTTTCATTATTTTGCCATTTTCGACACTGTAGTGCAATCTTGGAGTTTGTATATTTAAGTAGGGGGATTTGTGGGGGTGATGCACCCCAGTTTATGTAATGTTTTAAAGGTTTTTTTTTTTTTTTTTTTTTGGAACAGCAATTTTTTTTCCCTGGGAAAAAATTTCTGTTCTAAGTGTTTGGGATCACAAGCTTTTGCTTGCATGGGCTCGATAAATCAACATTCAATTGTTTAAGCATTCTCTGATTTAATATAGACCAGAACCCAATAGCAGTGACTGCAGAGGACATTTGCATTGATTGTATTAATTGACTACAGCAACCTTTAACAGACACTCCAGGCATACAGCCATATGAAAGATTACATATTTCATGTCATTTATTTTATTTTATTATTATTATATTTATTTCCTTTATTTTATACTGTATTTTCACATTTGTGGTAATGACTTTAACAGTCTGTGACATCTAAACACACAATTATTTGCTCATAATATGGACTACCTCACCCATTTACCTGTAGTTCTTGTGTAGAGAATATCTGTTAACTTTACGTGACTGATACTGTAATATTTAGTGCTACATAACAGAGATGAGAGCCTTGGTCTGTGTGTGGCAAAATGCATGTCATACAGAGCATTTAGCAAAGCCAGCTACTGAGTCACTACTGATTACTGACTGATATTTGCCTAGAGCTCACCTGGCACCGAAATATGACCTGGTAATAGTAGTATAGTTTTATACTACACAACAGTGACAGTTGAACACACATGCATGAAATTCAAGCATGATGCAGATAGTAGGTAACCTATACATTACCACATAGAATGCAGGTGTACACAATATATTGCTAGTGTGTTGAAATATCTGTGAAGTCAACAAACAATATCTGATTATGGGTTATTATTTGCAGTCCACAATTATTGCACTGTTATATCTGACTGAAGCACCATACCTCACAGCCTGAATGCATATAGCTGGCATGCAATGGTGAAAACTAGACAATCTTGGTGTACACAATTTACCTTGGTGCTATTGCTCTTGGTTCATGTTTTGTTACAGAACAGTTGTAATTCATTTCTTACAAAGCAGCTCTGAATCTATGCTTACTGCACAACAGACTTTATTAGATATACCTTCATGCAGGTACTGATATTATTTCATGTTTTTCATTGCAGAACAGTTGTAATAATTGATTTTTTGCAAAACAGCACTAGTTCCACACTTAATGCACCACAAACTTTATTAAAAATACCTTTGTGCAGTTACTGGCATAGGTTTGAGGATTTTATTGCACAATGGTTGCCATTATGCAGGTGTTGCAACACAGCTGTAATTCCATGGTTACTGCACTGCAAACATTATTGCATATACTTTATTATGGCTAATGCTTGATTCTTTCCTGCTGATGGCACTACAGTTGGCAGTATGCACTTATTGCAGTACAGCTGCACCTCCACATTCATTGCAATACAGTCTTTACTATATATTCCTAATCACAGTTAATGCTTTACTCTTTCTTGCTTATTTGACTACAGATAGCAAAATACATCTGTACTCAACACACTCATGGTGCAACCTGGCCAAGTGTCCAGCATGCACTTCAATGTTGCGAGCTCTCTCCTCTCCGGCTGTTGGGAGAGAAGCACACCATTATGCATACCAGTTTATCACACATTCAGATTAGGTAATGGTGAAACAAAGGTAAAACTCCTTATAAAATAGTGGGGTATTCCCTGCCCAAGCTTTTTGTACCCTGATGTCCAAGAGATCCCCCTTCTTATGTTTCAGGTCATCATGATGGTGAAGGACCTGTTGACCTGTATGGGGGATGCCTGTCATACTGGTGAGTTCACATGCTAGCCAGTCCCAGGCCTCTGCCTTGTACTTTGAGCCCTGGAACCCACCCTGCAGCAGATGGTCATCATGTTTTTTCACCAGCAGTCCAACAATGATGCTGGATTCTTGAATGACCCACCTCTGTGCTCGGACGTGCCCATCCTCTCTAAAACTAGCCATAGTCGCTACACAGGTACAACTCTAACATATTATGCTGTATTCCTGCCTAGTGAGCTTAATATAACCTGTTTTCCTGCCCTTAAACATCATTGGGCAACATTTAAAAATGTAGTGCATAACTTAGCAGGGCACAAACCAGCACAGCTAAGCTGAGCACTGTAAAAACCTGAAGACCAGTCTTCTTAGCAGTGCTTAGCAGTGCACAAACCAGCCAAGCAGTGCATAAACATTATCAGTTATTTGGTTTATGCAGTGCCTAGCACATCTTTGCAGAGCTTAGCTGAATGCAGCAAGTCAGGATTTAAAAATAGTTTGCATAGTTTGTATTTCAAAATTAAATGCTTACTTTCTCTTCCATATATTCAAGCCATACACCTATTGTACATGAGGCTATAACTTTACCCATTTAGCTATGTGGATATGTGGCATTTTGCTACACATTTACATATACCTCTGAGCTACCTTTAAGTAGTGCTGAGCACCATGCCAAGCAAACCCGCACAGCTACACTTAAACTTGACCTTTAGCTAAATAATTAAATACATCCAATTTCTCTTTTTAGATGTCTGGTAGGTGTCTCGGCACCACTTAGCACTGCTTCACTCTGTGCCACACAAACATGCTTTTTAAAGAAATAAAAAAAAAATGAAATTACATTGATATAAAACAAATGGACAGTGCTGAGCATGTGTTACTCATCTGCAGACACAGTTAGCAGCACACTCCCTACACTGATTCAATAACTGTGCTTCATGGCTCTCCCTCAGCAATGCACTGTGATTAATATGCATGGTGCACTGCCGAGAGGGAACGGTGTGCACAGATATGGTAATATTCCCTGTAGGCTCTACACTATGCCTATATGGATTTTATTAAATCTAGGGATTTTTATTCATCCTACTACCAAGAATGTCTATACTTTTTCTTTTTATGATAATTGTATGAGTAAGAACCTAAGTTCCAAGCCTGCCCAGTGTTTTATGTAGGCAAGACCAACCATTCCCTTTGTGAACATATATATGAACATCTTGGTGCATTATTAGTATTTTAATTACGAATTTCGCAAACTAAGCATATATCTTGTCTAGGTTCTGGTCATACTTTTACTTTTGTAGTGTCACAGCTGATTTTAGAGAGTATGAGAATGGGAGACCTTACTAATAAAACAGAGGAATGTGAAATGAGATGGATTATTTTGCTTCAAGCAGATAAGGGATATGGTCTGAATGAGAATGTACCTTTAAACCATATCTGAGGTAACATGACACATTCAAATAGCTTTGGAAGTTACTTTGTTTCAAGTTGTGTATTTAAGTAGTGTTTGTGTTATTTGTTTATGGTCTGATGAAGCGTCCTTTGAGACATGAAAGCACTTATCCACTTGTACAATTAAAACTTTATCTGTTTTTTAAGCTGTGGTCTTGAATTTCTCTGCAGGTTTTTTACCTTTGATTGTTTTTGCTGAAAGAATCTGTATACCTGCACCTGATGATATTTTGCTAATGTTGTTTCTCTTGTTTAATCACCAGAGCAAAACATGACTGAATGGATTGATGCTGAACTTGAACTTGATTTTAATCCTGCTGCCAAAGGGTTGAACAAGCAGTTTGACCATTTATCTAAAGAATTACGGAGAGGAGAGAATTCACTTTTATTATGTAAAGCCTCAGAGTTGCAGAAGTGGACAGATTCAGCTAATTATGATGAGATAACATTTGATTCTTCTGTGAAAGAGCTGGAGAATAATTTGTATACACTGAAGTGACTGCAGTGACAATGTATGCATCTTAAGGCGTGCATTCATTTTAAAGTGGTACTGTGGGGTTTAAGAGTGACCAAAATGCCTACATATGGTGAGTTCCATGCTGAATTATTAATTAAATGACAGAGGCAATGAGCTTCAACTATATTAAACTGTTGATAGAATATTTTAACCCCTTGGAAAGAGACTTTGATTACAGAGACTGATTTGTTGCAACAGCAGTTAGTGAATAGTTTTCCAAATGAGATTGTACCTTTGATGAGTTGGCCAGTAGTGTTTTATTTTTTGAAACAAAGCTTGTTACTAAAGAAAAAGAAACTGAATCATGATTTGGTTGGCTTTAAGTTGGGGAATGTGTTCTCATGGTCCAAGGGAATCTCAGCAGTTAGTGCACCAAGCAATTCTAATGAACTGCTGGTGCACCTAAATTAGCTGTGAGCAGTGATAATGTTAATCATTCTTCCAAGGTTCCTTCCTTGAGACTAGTCAATTAAGTTATCCCCTCTGCCTCAGGGGATGTTGGCAGGAAATTCAGAGCTCCTTTACCCATAAGGGATGCATCAAAGAATGGACGATCGCAAAGCAGATGAAGGAAGAGGTACAAGCACTCAACAGAATAGCTGATGCATGTAATCCTCACACTGATGCGAGATGCACAGAACAGACCTTGATTTGAAACATGTCAAGTGTTGAATTGACCCCCCCCCCCCACAGTCATCTTTGTTGTAGAAAGGAGTTTCATTTGTTGCGGGCATTAAAGATGATGTTTGTGACACTATTTTGGATGTTAAGATGTTTGCAAGAATTGTTATGCTAAAGTGTATGTTTCCAAGTGATTCTAAGAATATGAATGTGTTTAGAAGACCAAGCACTTTTGTCCCTCCCCTACACCCACTTCTGGAAGTTGTTTCCCAGGTATGTGAAAATAATTTATTACCACGATTGAATAATTTTGAGAAAGATGATAAGAAGTTTTGTTACCTTGGGAAAGATGAGTTTGTAGCTATTAAGGAGCCGCAAGATGCTGATGGATTGGTTGTCCATCCAGCTGATAAAGAAGGAGCAGTACTGGTGATGGATAGGAGTTTTTAATTAGAGAAAATGAATGAATTGCTATCAGATGTTGAAACATATGAGATTATTCATAAGATAAAAGTTAAGCTTTTAATACAAGATGTGTATTCCAACTTGTACGACTTTTTGATGAGTAGATATAGTTCATATGAACTTTTTAATTATCTTGCTGTACAGTCCCCTTTGGTCCCACTCCACATGGTCTTCCAAAGATACATAAGGAACCAAGAAGGCCGTCTATGTGATTCATGGCATCAGTGAGGGAGTGGCCAACAGACCCGCTCTCTATATATGTAGAGAAAATGTTAAGAGCAGTTGTGGATAGAGCCCCTACCATACCTAAAGACACCAATGATTTTTTTACAAAGTTTGTTTAGCTATGCACAAGATAAACAGGCCATTTCTACATTGGTGCTTGTCACTTTAGATATGTGTTCTTTATTCACAGCTACAGTACATCATTCAGTTGGAATTGATTTTGTTAGACTATTTATGGACAACAGTGAATATACTGAAGGACAGATCAGTCTGATCTGTATGTTATTTGGAATGGTCTTAGAGAACAATATTTTTGTTTTTGAGAATGAATAATACATTCAGAAAGCAAGAGTAGTGATGGGCAGCACATGTACCAATTCTTATGCCAATATGGTTATGGCACAATGGGAAACCACACAGGTTTTATTTAACCAGTTTTTTAGCCTCATTCACTATTATAAACAGTTTTTGGGTGATATTTCTCTCTTGTGGATAAGTTTGACCAGAGCTCTATAAGAGTTTTTAGAATTTCTGAACTCTTTGACCTTCTTGAGATTCACTATGAGTTTCTCAGAGAAAGAAGTTGATTTTGTAGATTTTAGAGTTATTAAAAATTCAGATTTCACCTTGACTGCTAGATTGTTTAGGAAACCATGCAGAAAGAATAATGTTCTGCATAGGAACAGTACATCCCCACATATATAAGAATTATATTAAGGGGCAAGGGATGAGAATGTCTAGACTTAATAATGATAATGAATGTTTTAAAGGTGCTTTAGGTAACGTAAAGAAAGAACTTTCTGATGGGATACTTTGATAAAGAAATCAATAGATTTTTAACCCCTAACAGTATAGATAGGTCTGGGAAAGTTAAACCATTTTTATCAGATCCACAGGTTTCTAATTGATCAGAAGATTTCAATAATAGCTCTCGTCCTGACAAATTTGGGGTGCCTCTCTTCTATTCTTCTAATGTTAATAAAGTTTGTGAAATCATAAAGATGAACTGGCAAATTCTGACAGCAGATGAAAGGATTAAAGAAATGGTGTTGCGGACACCCAGATTCTGTTTTAAGAATTTGAGATCTTTGAAACGCCTTTTATGTTATAAAGGTATCTATGCTTTGCGTGTTGTTTCAAAATATGCAGGGATCTATAGTTTCAGGACTTGCAGTGTATGTAAATGTATAGATCAGGAGAGACTTTTTATTCACCCTACCACCAAGAAAGTTTATATTTTATCTTTTTATGCTGATTGTACAAGTAAGGACCTAGTATACTTAGCTAAGTGTCAAGCCTACCTGGTATTTTATGTGAGCAAGAACAACCATTCCCTTTGTGAACGTATACATGAGCATGTTTGTGAAATTCATAAATTAGAAATGAATAATGCACTAGCCAAGCATATATCTTATCAAGGTTCTGGTCATGCTTTTACTTTTTAGTGGTGCGGATAATTTCAGAGAGTATGAGAATGGGAAATTTTACTAATAAAACAGAGGAATATGAAAAGAGATGGATTATTTTGCTTCAAGTAGATAAGGGATATGGACTGAATGAGACTGTACCTTTAAAACCACATCTGAAGTCACGTGACTTGTTCAAATAAGTTTGGCAGTTATTTTGTTTCATGTTGTGTATTTAAGCAGTGTGTTTGTGTTATTTTTGTGGTCTGATGACGTGTCCTTTGAGACAAGAAAGCACTTACCTACTTGTACAATTAAAGTTTTAGGTTCATAGGTGTTCATAGATTCATAGGTGTTTACTAGGCTAATGACCACATGGGGATTTTTAAGCCTAGATATGCATCCCAAATCTCTGGCAAGTTCTGATACCCTTGATAAATGTAAGAAGGGGCTTTGGAGATGAAACATTTACAAGCTAGGGCCTGGGAGATGAGCCATTTTCAGGTTGCGTGTGTCCATTAGAGACATAGGTGCCAAACCATGGATGAATTTCCTGTTCCCCATCCAATTGTCTAGGTTGCACTTGAACTGGGCCAGGGAGGAACTCTGGTTCACACAGATGAGTGTATAGGAGCTAGCAAGTTAGGCTGGTGCATGGCAAGAGCACTTGTTAGACCCAAAATCAGAAAAAAGGCCAGCACCAAGGAAGGTTCAAAAGTAGTTTAATAAAACTGAAACTAGACCGGTTTCAGCAGCAAGGCTTTCATCAGTAGTATCACATAGATGAGAAGCCTGTTCCAGAGATAGGGTAATCTCTGTGATACATACCTGTCTATCCAACAGGTCCTATTTATATCACAGGTAGAGTTTAAGTCTTTAAAACAGGTAATTCTGGTGCTGTTTGTTTTTCAGATATGTAGGAGGTCTATCAGAGTGGGGTCTGACAATGCCCTGTATGTCAGGCAAAGATCTCATTTAAAAAGCCTGTATGGGACAGAATACAGGGATAGAACCTTGAGACTGACTGCATAGGATATTTTACTTAAGCCCTGTATTCTTTTAGTGAGGAATCTCTGTGGACATACCAATTTCTGGATATGCTTTGTTAGGTACATACCAAGGGAGCATTGTACTCAACGATAGGTCTGATGAATGCCAAATATGGTGGAACAATTACTTCCTTGGACTTAGCTGCCATACATTTGTTTATAAGTTGTGCAACATAGAAGGATTTCCTCACTAATGCAGACACATGATTGTCAAAGGCTAGATTACTATCTATGTGTGTCCCTAGGTCCCTGACTACTGGGTCAACTATAAGGAGTGTGTTGTCAATATGATAGTTACCAGTGGTGGATGACTTCCCAAAGGATACTATTATGCATTTCTTGGCATTTAGTTTTAATCCATGGCTCTGACACCAGTTTTTTCTGTCTGCGTCAGCCCCTCCTGGAGAACATTCATGTCAGTGTGGGATTCAATGACAGCTCCTAATTTGCAAATCATCTGCAAATGTAGTCAGCTGGAGACCACTGACATTGCCTTGACTTCAGAGAAGTAAATGACAAAAAGAAGAGGTTCAATGACTGATAATTGAGGGACTCCACTTATGGCTGGCCTCTTTGTAGAGGTGGACTCCCCAATTCTAACTTCCTGGGTCCTGTCTTTGAGCCAGTTGGCCATCCACCGGGTGACATATGGGTTTGTACCTAACCTCCTGAGTTTGTCAACAATGTCCAAGTGGGGTATTATGTCAAATGCCTTGGCCAGCTCAAGGTAGGCAGTGTGAACCATTTTGCCATCATCCGTTGCTTTGGTTACCTACTCAAAGAAGTCCACCAGGCTGAGTAGGCATGATCTGCCCTTGACAAAAACCAAACTAGGGTGGGTCTAGTCAGTGTCTGGAGATTTACTATGCCACTATTGATCATTTCCATGATAATTCTTTCCATGGCTTTACATATAAGACTAATTAGACTTATGGGTCTGTAGTTTCCTGGGTCTGTAGATGGCCCACTTTTGTGCAGAGGGATGACTGTTTCTGTTCTCCATTCATGTGTCACAAAGCCTGTTTGGAGGCTACAATTAAACAGTAATTCCAGAGGCCCTGATAGGTCACGTTTCATGATATTTTGAAGGCGTTCTGGCATTTTATGTTTTTTAAGCTGTGCTCTTGGATTTCTCTGCTTGTTTTTTAACTTTGATTGTTTTTGCTGCCTTGGAGGACTCTGTATACCCGCACCTCGTAATTTTTTTGCTGCTGGTATTTCTTTATTCTTTTATGTAACATGCATGCACTTATTTGTATGCATTTTTGTTAATTTTTGTTTGTTATTAATGTCATCTGTAATGGACTTGCATTATTTGTACAAGAGCATGCTAGGACTGCAGTTCCATGTTGGAGCATCAGTATGAGTATAAAACTTTTAACCATAAAGTTATTTTTCCTTTGTAAGAAGTCCTTGTAGGTGATTTGATACATGCATATATGCAGATATTTGAACACAAGATCCTGCTCAGTGTTGTTACCTGTGGAATTGGAGACAGAAATGTACATGTGTCACAACATTTTTATCATTGCATCATAGGATGTTACTAGGTTATTGAACCAGATGTTATTTTAAGCCTAGCCATTTCATCCCAATGTAATTCCATAGATACTGTAGTCAATACCCAGGATTGTATTTACTAGTGACTGCCCATGTACAAGAGGGCTGTGATCCCCTGTATGAATTTACAGTGCCCCATCCACTTGTCCAGACTCCTTTTGAACAGTGTTGTAGAGGTGCTCTGCTTCATACGAATTGTCAGCCTATTGAAAAGTTGTGGCAGTCACTAGGATACAAATCTGTCCCTCCAGCATGTCCTATTCAAGGTGCAGGCTCCCAAACATTATAGTTTTAACTTAAAAAAAAAATGTCAAGTCTCTTCTTAAGCAACCAATTAAATAGTAATAATAATAGTTCATGTGTTAATTTAGCTTAGTTTTTGTGGATCTTTGAATCCTTTATTGAACCAGACATCACTATATTCAGTGTGCAGCATCATGTATTTTAAATAAGGCCATATGTTAATGTTATTTATAAACAAGTGGTAAAAAGAAGTGTCTGTAATACTGATGATGGAGGACATCAACATGGAATGAAAAAAGTTCAGACTGAATCATCAACCTTCACTTTGTAAGTTATAGATATTAGGTAGATATTGAATTACTGAATATGTTCGAGACATGAGCCATGTAATGTATCTTCAGTAACTAACTTGCTTCCATGGTCTGTTGCTCCTTTTCATATTTTTGCTCCATTTCTAAGAAGAGAAGAGACGAAAGATTGCAGTAGTGCAGTGTCTTTTCCTGAAACTATCTGAGCTGTCTACATTATTTGTAATGTTTGTATTGTTCTTCCCTTCATTTAATTTTTTTCTGGGAATTTCCTTTAGTTGTGGTTACCCATCAACAATTAATAAGTCCTCCTGTTGTCTCTATCCTCACTGTTTGCCCCCTGCCCCTTTGGCCAACAGCCCTTAGGATGGTATGATGACTTGGAGCAGATGTGAGGAATCCTTTTATGCGAAATGGAGATGAGATAGGAGGCCTGCAGTTATATATTCTGCATATGACTGAGCTTTTTTCATTGAATCTTAATTAACCCTTGACATGCTGGGTTACTTCCAGGAGGTAAGTGTGCAAAGGTGCCATTACTACCTGCATAATGTAAGTGTAAGGAGGCTCCAGTGTAAGGAGAGGGCACTGTTCATAATTTCAGTCTATGCCTCACAGCAGGGTTGTGATAGTGAAGAAAAAAGTGCATTCAACTAGCAGTTGCAAAATCTACTAGATAATGCAGGATAACATGAATTGGTGTTGATAATGGGTGATGTGAATGCACAAATTTGGACAACAGAACAGGGTATGAAGACAGCCTTGGCCTACATGGGTGAGGCAATGGGAATAAGAAAGGAGAGGCTATTCTAAATTTCTTTCTGGCAAATGACTTGAAGATGACCAAACACATGGTTCAGTAAGCGAGACAGTCACAATATCACATTCAAGAGTGGCCAACATGAAACTTAGGAAGACTGCATAAAACACTTGCTGTTACAGTCAGCTGTGGGCAGAGGAGGCTCTAAGCTCAACAGTGACTTGGTTGAAGACCTGGAAACTGACTGTAGAGAAAGCATATAAGTTCAAGGAATTGATCAGGGCTCTAGACCTCACAAAGAGAGGAAAGAAGAGGTGTAGGCAAATGTGAGAGATAGAAAAGGTGGACCAGGCTAAGAAGGAATACTGGTTGGCCAACAAAGAAGCTAAGAGATAAGTTGCAATAGCAAAGAACAAGATATCAGAGGCACCCTATCAGTGTCTGGAAAGCATCACAGTAGATGGCACAAAAAACAAAAATTCTATCAGCATGTAAGGCAAAGACAGAAAGCTAAAGAATATAGTATTTATGATATAGAATGTATTTTATAATATAGAATATAATTTAGAATATAGCTTTTTTCAAATTCCGCAGCAGCTGTTTGTCTCCCCTGGTGTGTAATAGTTCTCTTTAAAGCAAGCCACCCCTCAGTCCAAGTGGATCTCCACCCCCCCCGCCCTCATAACCACAGGTGGAAACCTCAAAAATATCTCACTTGCACACTGGGACCCAAGGACAGTGTCCTATAACTAAAGGGACGTAAAACCAAACCAAGTCACCCCATGGGTGAAGCAGGTCTCCACTCCACCATAACAAGAAGTGGAAACCTCAGAAATACCTCACTCGTACACTGGGAACCCACGGATACTGTCCTGAAACTAAAGAGACTTAAAACTAATTAAACCAAGCCACCACTTGGTCAAGTGGGTCTCCACCCCCCATAACAAGAAGTGAAAGCCTCAAAAATACCTCACTTACACACCGGGAACCCATGGATACTGTTCTGCAACTAAAGAGATTTAAAACTAATGTAGGTTCTTAACTTCCAAGTGTCTTGACAGTAAAATACCTTATCTGCACTAAATTAAACAAGTGTTAGTGAGTATAGTAGTACATTCTGCTGCATAGTTTCTTACTCAAACCATTGTACTGATGAGCTCATCGCCAGGAAGTAACAGCATCATAACTCTCTCCATTAAGTGTTCCCCCCACAAGCTAAAGTCTGTTTTCTGTTTAGAAAAACTTAAATCCATAAAATAGTATACAATTACCTCTCTTGTTTATCTGTACCTAACCCCAGCTTTAATATTATATCCTTTTAAGAAATTCAGGGTAAAATTAGATAATGTCTAGATGTGCCTTAATTTAACAGTATAAAGTAGAGTGACTGTGCAAAGTAGCATACGTTTTCTTAAGGTTCACTGACTGGTTTCTAATCCTCTTGCACTTCGCAAACAGTGTCACAAACATTTTAAATGTGTATTAAACATAAACTACCCTATTAATTTTAACAGCAGCTTTCAGCCGACTGCATTGCTCTGAATCTGCAGATAATCTGATTCTCATCACTGGCAGTATTTTTCTTATTGCACAATAGATCATCCACGGTCACCAAACAGCCATGCAGTAAGCATATTGGTTTCTGTGCTCACTCCACCTAAGTTTCTTTTCACTGTTAAAGGCATTCCACTTTGTTTTAAAATCCTAATTTTAAAACATATCCTTTTGCTTTTTCACTGGTTTTAATCCTTCACTGATTGCTTTTGAAGATGGCTGCATAGAAGAATGTAGGTTGGACCCGCTCAATTCACCCGTGCTTCACTTGGGCTCACTCTGCTCCCCTAACCTACCCCCATTGCTACCCACTCCCACATCAATTACATTTATCCATACCTTCTCCGCTCCCACCCATTCACAGTCCAACCACCACTCACATCCAATTACTAATCTAAGTTCTCAAAAAATTATCCATTATCCTATCTCCATCCCCAGTTAATTGTAACACTACTTCCTAGCCTATAAGCTTTTAGATACTCTGTACTGCCTGCTACAATTGTTACAATACTTTCTGCTAACTTTCTTACCCTACATTCCTTTTTTATTATCCTGCTCTCCTCTTTCACTAATACGCCCTTCATTGTCAAACAAACTATTACTACTTTGTGCATCCCCCACTCAGTTAAAAATGCCGCATCTCAAAGATTGTCTAAACATCTTTATGCTAACCCAACACATCTTAATACTTCTATCTTTCTCCTTAGTCACACACTATACTTCCTACCAATGGGTCTATATCATGAGATCGACAGGTGAAAATGTCGAATCTCACTTGTTTGACACCAAAATGTCGAACTCAAAGTTTCCTGAATGGCCAAAACACCGATTTTTTTCTAACGGAAAGAAATAGGTTGGGCAAACACCAGTGTCACACTAAAACAAACATATTTAAGTGGGGGCCTTTGCCCCCCACACCCCTCCAACTAAATATTCCAACTCTGAGATCGCAATACAGTCAGGGAAAGGGCAGGTGTCACAGAATGGCTAACCGATTTCTTTCCGTTGGAAAGAAATCTGTGTTTTGGCCATTCGGGAAACTTGGAGTTTGACATTTTGTTGTCGAACAAGTGAGATTTGACATTTTCACCTGTCATTCTCATGATATAGACCCCCCCCTACCAATACCCCCTAGCCCTTCTCCAAAGTATCCAAAAGGTAACTATTAACTCTCCTACACTAAACAATCAACAAACGTTCAAATATCTTCTGGCATCTTCAACACCACCATCCTAGGCCAACATAATACTAAAATACCACTACCCAAACTAACTTAAAAAAAATCACATTTTAGATTACATAAACATATATGTAGTCACATCAGAAAAATAGAAAACATTGCCACAAAAGTACTTACAAGTGGGGACATGCACCCAAATCCTGGACCCAGCACCCTTATTTCATCCAATTCTCAAACACCACATATACTTAATATACCTCACAAAAACACTGAGTTATTGTTTCTAAAATTAAATGTTAGATGTCTGGTTAATAAAGTTAATGAACTAGAGGCAATCCTATCACATTACTTCCCAGACATAGCCACCCTAACAGAGACCTGGCTTAAACCCCATATCTCAGACTACAAAAACAGAATATAATACACTTTGAGCAGACAGATATGACAAAAGAGGAGGTGCAGCATGTATACTTTTCAAAAACAGCCTAACTGTGACACCTCTACATCTATAAAAATCTACATCTATAAATATCTACCACTACTAATACTGACCAACTATTTACCAAATTACAAATTAATGCTAACAAGCACATAACTATAGTAGCCATTACATCCCACCAGGCAGTAATATTTCCACCATTGAATACATCCTTCAGTCTGTCACTAATAACATCATCCAAGAAGCTATTATCATGGGTGATCTTAATACTGACTGGTTTACCTGTAACTCTAACAACCCTAGAAACCTCATTAATCTGTGTGGCTTCTCATAAATTATCCAGTTCCCTACCAGACTAGACAAAAAATATAACAAGCATTCCATTCTCGACTGGGCCCTAACAAACAAACCCTCCTATTATCAAACTGCTGGCTGTTTATCAGACATCAGTGATCACATACCTACCAACCTACTCAGGCAACACATTAACCCTACTAAGCACACTGTTTATCATCAGGTCTGCAATAAGAAACATTTTAAACCAAAGGAACTAATATACACTCTAAAACACTGTAACTGGAGCCCAATGAAGACTTTACTCTTAGATGCAGCAGTTAAACATTTTAATACCTTCCTCAATATGCTCAACAGTATGGCACCCCTGGAACAGTTTGTGTCAAAGCAAATTCTGCCCCATGGCTTATTACTGAAACAAAAACCCTACTTAAGCAAATGGATAAGGCCTGGATCTCCAGGCATACTAGCAAAACTCTACCTGATCATGTAACTTAACAACTCAGGAACAAAGTTAAACACCAGCTCAAGCTAGACAAAATGAACTATTATACTCACATGTAAACCAAGTATCAAAATAACCCACAAAAATTCTGGGCTACAATCAAAAACATACTCAAACTCGGACAAACCTCAGCCCCTTCCCCCACCTTACCAAATAACTCAGAAACCACCACTGAACAGTTTAACAAATACTTTACAGAAAGCATTCTTGCACTATCCAGAGATACCCCAAATAAGATAGAAACAACTAACAAGCTAAATAACAATAATAATACTTCCTTCTCATTTCAACCCATCCCCAGCAAAATCATAGAAGAACTTCAAAAAAATTTAAGCCATCTACAAATGCAGCTGATAACTTACCAGCAAAGTTCCTAAAAATCTCATATCAATACTAATTAATCGCTCAAATTCTGAAAACTATGTTCCTACCATCTGGAAAATTTCTTATATTATCCCCCTACACAATGGCGGCAAATCAACTGAACTAACTATCGTCCCATAGCTATCCTATCCCCACTTTGAAAACTCCTGGAGAAATGTATACATCCAATAACTTACTCGCCATCTCCTAACATATATTTAGACAATCTCATAGTACAACCACTGCTCTTCTTAGCTTTACCAACACCATAAACCAATAAAGGAATGAGGGAAACATAGTCTCATCAGTTATGTCTAAAGCCTTTGACACAGTCTACCACAACAAACTTCTAACTGCTCTCTCAGACCTAAAGATATACCCTTCATGTGTCTCATGGTTCCATAGTCACTTAACAGGTCATCACAGTTAAGTGGCAATATGACCTCTCCACAGTTCTCCTTATTACCCTTGGGGTCCCACAGGGATCCATACTTGGCCCGCATCTCTTCAGTATTTTCACTAATAACCTCAACTCAGCCATCTCACTTGCTACCATTATCCAATATGCAGATGTTTCAACACTATGCACCATGCAGCAATTTCAGGACAAAATGCAACAGGACTTTTCTGAAACTGAAACATGGCTGGTTAACTCACAACTTCTTAACCTCCAAAAAAAACAAAACTTATGATCTTTCAACCTACCCGACCACTAGATCCCTCCCATAGTTCCACATCACAGCCAGTAACAACACAATAATTACACCAGAACTATCCACCAAATTACTTGAAGTCATTGTAGACAATAAGCTAAGATTTGATTTGCATATATCACATGCAATTAAAAAAGTCCACAAAAATGGACATCCTTTACAGAAACCAAACATTTTTGACAGACTCCTCAAGAGTTGGCATAACCAGAACCCACCTACTAGCAACTCTATTATATGCTTCACACATCCTTATCAACCTCAAAAAATCTGATTTAGATAAATTGAATACAGGCTGTAACAAAATAGTTAAATTTGTTACTGGATCATTACACAGGTGACATCACTGTCTAGCCCTCAAAAAACTCTCCTGACTTGAACTACCTCAGCTTCTTGCATACAACCAATTACTCATGGCCCACAAATTACTCTATAACCCAAAAAAAAACACCAGGTCTCCAAAGCTTACTACAACCTTACTCTAGCACTTGAACACTATGATCGTCAAATAAATCTTTACTACAAGTCTCTAAAACTAACAACACTGCAGGATACTCCTTTTACTCTTCCTATATCTGAAAAACTTAGAACTCCCACCCTCATAATATTAGAACACTGACAACATACAACAGTTTAAAAAACTACTCAAAAATTATCTAACTGACCCTTGGCTCTGCTAATGCAACACCCCTGTCTGATCTCCTGTTATCATGAGTACACTCACCATTGATTATTCAGACTGTCTCTAGGATAATGATCTTACTTGTATTATGATTTTTTTCTTTATATTCTTAAATGTGTATAAATCTAGAATTATTTTGCCTTTACAAATGTAAATTAATACTCATAGGTTTTATGTTAATAATATTTTATTTATTTTTATATTTGTTAACCGGGAAAGTCCGACTTGGAACAAAGCCAATTTTCAGTGGAGGCCCGGGGAGAAACACTCCAGACGCATGTCTTTTTAACATGGGAGGAAACTGGAGCACCAAGAGGAAACCCACATGAACTCAGGGAGGACATGCATACTCGACACAGAAGGCACTCCAGCCGAGTATAGAACCTCTTGCTGTGAGGTGACAACACTACTGCTGCACCACTGCGCCATCAATATCACTATGTTAAGTTCCATATCTGATGTTGTATCAACTGTTAGACTTGCTGTGTCTACTGTAACTTATGTGGTATATATTGTTTGTCATGCTGCATTTAGTGTTACTAATGTTGTATGTACTATCAATTTTTGTGCAGCTTTTTTCCCCAGGCATCTGCTGAAAATGGGCCCTGCCCAGTTGGACTTTCCTGGTAAACAAATGTAAAATAAATAAATAAATAATAGTCATAAACCCTTCATAAGGGATGCCAGTAACAGCCTGCACACCAGCCCACAGAAAATCAAAGGCAAATGGATGGAATACCTTTAGTTGCTTCTGAATGAAGAAAAACCCACAGAAGCTGTTCTGCCCCAGGCATAGTCTACAATGAAATAAGAAGATGAGGAGTCCACCTTCGAAGAACAAAACAGCTCAAAGGAAAATGAGGCCAGAGAAAGCAGTGGGTTCATGTAAGGTCACAACAAATATGATCAAGATGTTGGTTGAGATAGTGGAGAAATGGCTCCTAAAGGTACTAATAGCAGTATAACGAGGAAAAAGTATTCCAGATACTAAAAAATAAGCATACTACTACCAGTGTACAAGAACAAAAGGGAACATTCACAACTATGAACAATACAGAGGTGTCATACTTCTGTCATGTTGCATGAAAGTTCTGGAGATGGTGATTAATAAATGAATATGCAGAGCAGTAAAAAGTAAGATGGAAGATGAGCAGTTTGGATTCAGATCAGGATCCAGCATGATTGACTTGATGTTTATAGTGAGACAGAGAGTTAAGAAGAAGCTACAGATGAAGAAAGAGTCCAGCTGGTAATTCTTAGACTTGGAGAAGGCATATGACGAGATCTCAAGAAAGCAGATTTGGGCATTTCTGTGGTGGTTTGAAGTCCCTGACACATTGATAGAATTAGTGCTGGCTATGTACAAGGAGCCAAAGACTGAAGCACAAACAGTGTTTGGTCACACAGAGAGGTTTGCAGTCACAATGGGTGTGCATCAGGATACAGCTCTGATCCCACTGCTGTTCATATGGGTGATGGGCTACATCAGCAGAACGTTTGGAGGGGACAGATCAACCAAACTGATGTATGCAAATGATGCAGCATTACAGGCCAACTCTGCTCTTCAGTGCTGACATAGATAAGTAGCAATAAGATGGGCCATGACGGAGCACATCAAGACCAAACCTGCTATACATGAATGCCTGGTCTGATCATTGCTTCTGCCTTACCTGCTGAGCTAGAAATCTTAACTGAAAGATAAACTACCATACCTGCATGGCATAATTTCAGAGAATACTACCACAATGATGCATTTGGTTAACACATTTACATTTGTTTCTTGTTCCAACAGGCCCTGCAAATGCCCGACAAGGAAAATGTGAAACATTCATCTTGTGAAAATGTTATGTATATAAATTAAAGACTTGCCCTCACATAATGACAATAAACAGTAAAGCCTCTCTGTCTCAAGATGGACTACAGACCCCACTTTAATGGCCCAGCATATCTAACGATAATTAACCAGACCTGCTCTTTGTTTGGTGACTGCAACAGAGGAACAGAGTGTTTTTGCTTAAATCCAAGCCATCCGTTGCTGAAAAATGAAAATATGTACTTTGCAAGCTTTCATTGCACTTTGCTGACTGTTTTTTATTGAATTTACTGTTTCATTGGTGCTATTTTTGCTGCATTTCTGCACTTTCAGTACTGTACTGTTCTGTACTGTTACTATTGCTTTAAGTAGCTAGTTACATTGTATCAACTAGATTCAGGGCTGCTGAATCTAAACTGTGTTTTATTTACATTTGAGCACTATACCATCTTACATTGAGGAACTTTTTCTGCACCCTTGTGGTAGAAGTGTGTAGATCTAGACCCATCTGCGTTGGGTGTTGCTGGAGGAAGGCTCTTTGTATGTTTTCTAACTGATAGCTTGCCTTATTCTTGCTTATTCCAGCTAATGTTTAAACCTTGCGTTTGAACTGTGCTGGTCTCTGTGCAGCAGTGGTTGACAGTGCCTTGTGTATATGTAAAAGCCTTGAAGATTAGTTTCTCCACAAACATCTGTCAGTAAAACCTTTCCAAGCTTTTTTGCTGCTCTAGGAGGAACTCAGTTGCATACGGAGTAACGTTGCATTATTGGTCAACCTTAACTTACACAAAGTGTAGGTTCCTTTTATAATCTGTGGGCAACTAGCAGAGTCCAGTCAAATTAACCCATTCCTTTCCCTAATGAAACATACAGTAGGAACCTGCTACCATGTATTGGCAGTTTTCTATCATCTCTCTGACCAACTTGATTGACATGGGCCTGAGGCAATGTAACAACTGTCTTATGTATACTGAGAGCCACTTACTCCTTGGAGGAATGACTCTCACATATGGATAAATTCAATGCCAAACAGGTTGCAGGCACACACACATCATTACACTAAATAAGGACATGGCACATCGACCCATATATGTGGAGGTACTCACCAGTATCTTATCAAAAGCACAGAGACCTCCCAAACGCTGCCTTCAGAAACCATTTATGTACATAACAATGCAAAAAACAACCACAGCACATAATAACACACACACCAGTGTCTCAGAAAATTAACTCATAAGGCATAACACCACAAAACCCAATGTACTGGTCATAGGTGACTCCATACTGAGACACATGAATTATTACCCTCACTAGGCTGGATAAGGAGATGGTTACAGTTAGATGCCTGTCAGGTGCCAGGATCCGTAAGTCACTCAAGCATTAAAGTCAGTCAACAGCAAGTACCGGTATGACTCTGCCATAGTCCTTGTGGGTATGAATGAC
Source organism: Protopterus annectens (assembly GCF_019279795.1). Classification (NCBI taxonomy): domain Eukaryota; kingdom Metazoa; phylum Chordata; order Ceratodontiformes; family Protopteridae; genus Protopterus; species Protopterus annectens. The sequence continues at coordinate 1,009,343,777 of NC_056731.1, read as the reverse complement.
CTGAGATGTACCTGTCTGGACTATATGAAGAGAGACATAACTGAGCTCTCAGATTATGTGTCACAGGTAGGTATAAACATAGCCCTAAGCAACATTCTACATTTCCAAGGATTATGTCACAATGCAAACAAAAAATGACTGACCTTAACAATTGACTTAACTTCTGTTGTCAGTCCAAGGGGATCCAATATCTATCAGCCTGGGAGGACATGGACAACAGGCCACACTGTTTTGCCACAGATTGCCCACACCCATTTCCTTTAGGCTTTTGGATACTGACAAAGGCATTAGCCACACCTTATTGTGCCTTTTTAGGCAGTGTCAAAATAACCAACCTCCCAACATAACAAAATCCTCCATAGATAAACTCAAGGTATGGTTGTTTAATTCTAGGAGTCTAAACAAGAAACTGCCTTCCCTGGAAGTACTCCTCACCTTGGAAAATGCTGACATCTGTGAAGTCACAGAGAAGAGGTTGAAAGCCATGGAAAGTACCCCAGCTGTACAGGGCTACAATGCCATCCATACTTTCAGACCACAAACTGAGCATGAAAGTACCAACGCAGAAGGTGTATTCATCCACATGAAGGATAAGCACACCTCAAGACAGGAAAACAGAACAACTCTCAGGCTACTATATGTCAAATTAACCATAGGCAAAATCTCCTACCACATCAGAACTAGCTATAGATTCACCTCCCTGAACCAGGAAAAGCATACAGCATACATGGACTTACTGGAGTCACTTATCCAACAGCCCAACATCTTACTAGTGGGTTATTTTAATTATCCTACCATCAACTGGGAAACATACATGACCACAAACATGCAGGCTTAAAGGTTCTTGGACTTTGTCACTGCAAATGTTCTGGAACAGCTAGTCAGCACATCCATGAGGGGCTCAGATGTTCTAGAAATAGTATTCATTACATGGTGGAACAGTGAACTCCCCCATGTGATGTCCTCCCTGATAAGAGTATACCATATATCAGTGTCTTTCAATATAATTATAAGGCCAGATACCTCACCAAGGTCAAAGTTGTTTAAGAATTTTTCCAACACACAAATTACCTGCTACTAAGCTATGATATAGGAAATTTCTAAAAGCCCGTTTGAATACAGAAATTTTGAACTCCTCTGCAGAAGTGTACACCAATGCCCTGTATAACCACTTAAGCAGTTGTATAGAATTGATTGAACCTGCACTCTCCAAGGCCAAAAACATGGAATCAGTGGGACCAGACAACATCCCAGGTTGCTTTTTAAAACGACTTAAAACATGAACTTGTAGACCCACATGGATCCCTGTATAACCACAACCTGCAGACTGGCTATGATCCTGCAGAATGGAAGACAGCAACAGTAATCCCTCTGCACAAAAGGGACCATCAACTGACCCTGAGAATTATAGACCCATAAGCTTGACTAGCCTCATTTGCAAAACCATGGAAAGAATCATTTTGGACCTTATCAACAAGGACATAGGTAATCAACAAACACTGAATCCAACCCAGTTCAGATTCATTAAGGTTAGATCATGTCTGTTAAACCTGGTTGACATTCTTGAGAAGGCCACCAAGGCCTTGCATGAGCAAAAGACAGTGTATACTGCCTGCCTTGACCTAGAGAAAGCATTTTACAGAATCTCCCACTCAAACATCCTAGGAAACTCTCCCATTTGGGATTTAACCCCTACATCACCAGATGGGTAGTCAATTGTCTCACCAACAGGATACATAATGTCAAAGTGGGTGAGTTCACCTCTAGCAAAATGCCAGTCACCAGTGCTGTACCACTGGGTTTTGTGGTGGGCCCTTCCCTTCAAAATTTATTTCTCAGAAGTCCAGGTAAATGTGAATGGCCTGTGGCTGACCAAGTTCACTGAGAATTGTAAATTGAAAGCAACCACCAAGTCCCCCCAATGATGCTAATATACTGCAGAAAGGATTAACATAAAAAATGATTGCTTCCAAGGCCACAAAATGAAGCCAAATGCAAAAAATGCAGCATTATTCCCTTTGGGAATGCTAGCAGCTCTGCTAATTACAATATAGACAGCACTCCTCTAAGAATAGACCCAGTGGTACATGATCTGGGTAGTCAGGTTGAAAACAATCTGAATTTCAACCACTATGCAACCACTGGGGTGAGGAAGTCCTTCTATGTGGCTCATCTCATAAGTAAAGGCATGGCACCTAGATCTAACGATGTTAGAATTCTATTATACTCGGACGTCATCAGACCAATAATTGAATGCAATGCTCTCTTTTGCATGTATCTCACTAGACACCTGCAACAGGTGGAGAGACCATAGAGATTTCTCACCAAGAAAATACAGAGTACAAAAAAACAAGGCCTATGCAGAAAGACCAACAGTCCTATCACTGTACTGTCTCCTACAAGCTGATAATGGGTGACCTGTGCCTAATAGGAATGCTGCACATTCATAAACCAAACTGCACAAGGGTCACTCACTCCAGGAATCTTAACCTAGCCTCTGACATAAATAAATCATGCTGGAGAGATAGATACATCTCTGAGAGACTACCCCTTCTCTGGAACAAGCTTCCCATTCATGTGAAGCAAAGCCCCTCCATGACTCTCTAAAAACGCAGCCTAGATCAATGGATTTGTTATCATAAATTCTCTCCTGGGGTGGAGCCCATGTACCTCATGGGCAGAGACAGTTTTAATTACTATACCATAGACTAATACCTCTGCAAACTATGCTCACCTAATTGTTGACAACTGGTGCAACTCAGGATAAATATGGCTAGGCTGTAACGGGTCTTGGGTTGTTAGCCTAAAAACCTCCTATAGACTTATGAACCTATGAACTCTCCCCATATTATGAACTATATATAAAAAAAATTCAGTATGCAACTAAAAGGTACTGCCAGGGCAAGTAAAGCAAATCACAAACTGACAATAGCCCCTAAAATCAAGAATATTTATAAGTCAGAAGTGTAAAACAAATTCAAGTGGTTACGGCTCTGAACTTTGAAAATTAAAACACTAAATAACCAAAAAAGGCATATTGTTTTACTAGTTATTTTGACTTACTGTAACAAGTTAATAATGCTAAATAATTTGGTCTTTAACTTTCTTAGCTTTTTCTACTGTACCTTTAAACACACAGGAGTAGCAAGACAAGTTAATTGTTTCTGAATGGTCATTTGGCTATGAATGTTTAGCAATCAATCAATTAACTCAGTATAAACCAACTTGCGATCTTTGTTACTTTGAAGAAGGCCATTCCTCATACCTCTCAACTGTCCAGATTTTCAGAGAATGTCCTGATTTTTGACTCATATATGTTCCTTATAACATTTATGGTTTTCTGGCAAATCACTGGGATGATCTGAGGATTGAAGTCACCAAATAATGACATACATTTGAGTTTCAGACTTAAAATCCTTCAGAAAATGTATGTTTACACAAACACTCTTACTTCAGCAACTTTATAAGTTTATAAGAACAATATTTAAAATCGGATCCTATTTTTGGGCCTTTGTCCCCCCATTTTGTCATGCTTTGTCCAGATTTCTTGCACTAAGAGGTTGAGAGGTATGCTTCCTGTTGGTGGACAAAAAGCTAACACAGTTTTAAAGATTAAATAAACCAGATTTTCCACTACTTCTTGGATTGCCAGTTCATGGCTGATCATTGGGTTCCCATTCTGGAGTTGGCAGCTGCCTTTTTGTTTTTTTTTTTAGTGTTTTAGCTTTCAATAATTAACGGTCCTTCTTTACTTACATTAGGAAATTAAAAAACAACCAGCAGTGTTTTGAACTAATCCAAAATGGCACCACACAGTCTGATCTTTTGGATACAACAAATAGACAAGTACGTAAATTCATCTTTATCCCCAAAACTGCCATCATGATTCCACAAATTCCTGAATACCTTGCACCTACTAAAATCACAAAGAACACATAATGACAATGCTCTCTAAAAATCAAAAATGCTACTTCCATTGGGAAGCTAATTTGTCCAGATGTCTAATAAGCAGTGCCAAACATGCCCTTGTGGAACCTGTAGTGAACTCATTTGACCCAAGCTTAACTACAGGGTCTGTTGCTGATGTGTTGCCCCATATAAGGGTGGCTCTACTATGGATGTCAGAAACTATAGACATTTTTGTCTGTCTAGCCTGATTTCTCAGTCACAGAATGCATCATACCTGACTTCATAAACTAAGATATCAGCAGTGTGTTTTTGTCAAATGGAGGTCTTACCTACTTAATTTAGTAAACCTTTTTGTTAAGGTCACAGAGGAAATAGACAGCAGTTACTTTTTTTTCACAAGCCTTTGCAACATCATACCCTATGTTCCATTCTAAATAAGGTAAGATCTCAAAGTGTAGACCACTAAATTGTGTAGTGGGTAGCAAATTGACTTAAAATAAGAGTGGCTGGTGCCACCTCAGACAGCATGAAGGCAACTAGCCTTGTGCCTCAGGGCTCACTGCTGGAACCCTTCTTTTTGACATTAGCTTCCTGATCTAGTCTGGTAACCGGGGCCTTTCATTAGTTATGTTTGCAGATGAATACAAGTTGGTCATTATTGTAAAATCTGCTCTGATGTCTAATACCCAGTCACTGCAGCAGGAATCACCCCCCTCACAAACCATTGATACACTTATGGTATACAGAAAAAATGCAGTGTTATTACATTTGGCAAATGTCTCTCTCTCCCAAAACACAGCATAGCTATTAACTGATTCAGAAATGACAAGGTAGTCAGAAATCTTGGCACCTGGGTTGGTAACTCCTGTTATTTTGACCACCATGTAGTAACAGTAGTCAGACTATCCTTCACTATACAGCTAATACCAAAAGACATATCATCCAGGTTAAAAGAAGTTATCGTCCCTCTGTTTGCAGCCCTAATTTGGTCAGTTATTGAGTACAATGCCCCCTGTGGAATGTAACAGTCTCGACACATTAAGCAACTGGAAAGGTCTCAGAGGTTTCTAACCAACACAATTACTAGACTAAGGGTGTTTGAAGCTGTACTCCTATACTCTGTATCTTATAAACTACTATAATGTTATCTATAGGTAACCATTTGATATTCTAAGGCTCATAAGTGAGAATCATGATGTAGTGAGACTGAAACAGCAAACATTTATTTAAGGTAAAGCAATCTCTGAGTATATACATATATATATATATATATATATATATATATATATATATATATATTTAGGAGTAGTTGTGTTTGTCCCCTCATCAAGGGGTGGAGGAAAGCTTGCTCCGCCCTGCAAAAAATAACTTTAAAGGAAAACACTGATATTCATTGTTCTCTGTTCTCCTACATTTTTGTAGCTATCATTATTATTGTCATTATTATTATTATTATTATTATTATTATTATTATTATTATTTACTATTTTTTTGTAATTCCAGGGCTTACATTTAAGAGTCTTAGAATTACAGTAAGGACCCAACATATGTCTTGCATTCTTTGCCATTAGGGATCCAACCCTCCTTGTTATCATATATAGTAGAAAGACTAATAGCACCACAAATACCTTAACTAAGGACTTAAATCTCTAAAAGTATATAAATAAAAACATGTTGGAATGCAAATGGCTAAGGTCTTCACCTTCTAAGTGCAAAGTGCAGGGCTGGATCCAGAACTACTGCCAATGTCTGTATGGAAGTTGAATGTATTCCCTAGTCTATGTGGGATCCTCTCACCTCTGAACAACATGCTAGGTGTTTATAGCTGAATACTTGAAAAATATGCCCAACACATTGCACTCAAAATTCAGTGGAGTCATGGGTAGCAGTACAGGCTGTAGGTGGAGCCAACTGGGACAAGGGCTGTGTGAACCATCTGCTTTAGATGTCATCTTGGATGTGTGGTATCCTCTAGCTAGGAGAACAGAGTTCACCGGCTGTGATCCATGTCAGAGCTAGCCACTTGATAATGATAAAGACTTGCTTTCAGTGATTTTGTCTCTTTCACTGATGTCAGCAAAAAAGTGCTTGGGTACTTGTCAGTGATAAATGGGTGGAGGACCTGGCCTTTTCCAACCTATGTCAAGGAACCATGCATTTGGTGGGAGGGGTTTATGTGCCTCTGTCAGTCAGTGTGTGCCTACCTTAAAGTCCAGCAACTCTGGGACAAAACCAAGGCACCTGCTAATGACATGTTTATTAGCCTAGGATACATAGATAAACAGTGTGGATCAAATGTGCTGGATGTAAAACCAATCAGCTTACTAAAAATGAGATAAGGATGGCCATGCAGAGTATTGTTTCACAGAGTGCATATGGGTTTAAAGTGAAAGACATGATGGTAAGCAAAAGATTGGACATCCTGTGCATCCAGGAAGGACAGTGCAGCAAAGCCACTTGACTCGGGATCCAAAATATACTTCTAGGGGCGGGGAGCAGGTTAGAAATTGTGTGGGAATTGTGGTGAGGGAGCCTGCTGAAAACAGTGAGGGATGCCAACAAATTACATATGGATAGAAAACCGTCATAGATTCATGGTAATCCATTAGGGTGGTATTCATAACCTCAGCCTGTGACACATTGCAGGGTTGCGGTGGTGAGGAAAATACTACATTCAGGAACTACACTTAGGCAGCAGTTGCAGTGCCTATTATATAAAACAGGGCAACATGAGATGGTGTTGGCAATTGACAAACTGAATGCTCATACTGGGAAAGACAGAACAGAAAAGGATATGAGGATCACCTGTGTCCACATGGATGGAGCAACAGGAAAATAAAGGAGGAGCCATTCTGGACCTCTGCCTGGTAAATAGCTTGATGGTGGCCAGTAGAGAGTTCACCAACAGAAATAGTCACAAGACCACATACAGGCATGGTCAAGATGTATCACAGACTGCAAAGTCATTCCTTGTGAGACACTCATTTCATAGCATAAGCCAATGGTGGCCACAATCAGTTGCAAGCAGTGATCAGAGAAGTCTATAAGGTCAGCAAAGACTAGGCTGAAGATCTGGAAGTTGAATAGTGCAAAAACATAGGAGTACAATGAAATACACAGGGCTCAAGCACCTCAGGTTTAAAAAGAAATAGATGGAGTCAAACATGAATGACAAGAGTCTCAATATGTGTGAGAAATATAAAACTGTTATGCAGCCATACCAGTTATGGAATAAGGTACATTAAGTCCAGGGAATTATCAAGAGAAAGAAGTATTGCACAGAAAATGTTAAGATGCACTGAGGATGGCTAACAACAAGGTTAAGACAGCATCCAAGGCATTAAATGGACTGTATCAGCTTCTGGAAAGGGACTCATCAGATGACGCAAACAAATTATTTGTGTTGCAAGGCAAAAACAGAAAGGTAGAGAAGATATTCTTCAGACAACCCTCACAAAAGATGCAGCAACAATCTTATCACCAGTCCACAGGATATCAAACACAGGTGGAAGTAGTACGTCTGACAAATTTAGAATTAGGATAACCTAACAGAAAATGTCTATCCCAGACACAGCATTCAAAGAAAGAGGAGGAAGAATGCACCATAGAAGAAGATAAAATACCTCACTAAAAGAATCACAGGCCTAAAGCAGATGCCCTACGCTGATTGCCTTAAAAAAACTCCAGCTATAGTCTGTCACATATCAGCTACTGAGAGGTGATCTCTGCTTAACATACAAGGCCATGTCAAACCCAGAGCTGTTAGACATGCTACATGTAAATAAATCCCAATCCCTCAGAGTTACACGCTCCAGGGATATAAACCTTCTCATCACGATAAACAGAACATGCTGGAGGGATAGGTTTCTGACCCAGAGACTCCCCAGACTCTGGAATAGACTGCCCATACATGTCAAGCAGAGTGCCTCTTTGGCCCTCTTCAAAAGGAACCTTGACGATTGGATGGGAGAAAGGAAATTCACCCCTGGGATCATGTCAGTCACCCTGCTAGACAGGGGTCCAGGGATGTAAATAGTGTGGGAAGAAATAGCCAGGGAATTGTTATGGCTAGGCTGGTATAGGCCCTAGGGCCGATAGCCTAGTACCAACCTACGAACCTATGAACCTATAAAGGGGACACTCACAACAGCAGGCAATACAGAGGTATCAGTGTGAAAGTGCTGGAGAGGATAATTGATAAAGGAATACACAGAGTAGTAAAAAAGCATGATGAATTGTGTGCTGTTCAGATTTGATCAGAATGAACCATGACTAAACTGATGTTTGCAGTGACACAGCTAGTGGGAATGAAGATGTAGATGAGAAAAGAGTATAAACAGGCATCCTCAAACTTGGGGAAAGCATATGACAAGGTCCCAGGAATGCTGATTTGTGCAGTCCTGTGATGGTTTGAAGTCATAGAAGCACTGGATGAATTTGTGCAGGGTATGTACAAGGATCCCATGACACAAAATACAAACAGTGTTAGACTTCACAGAGTAGATATTTGTAAGAGTGGCTGTGCATCGGGGTTCATAACTGGTACATATTAGGTATATAATAAAAGGAAAAAACATCATGGCTAACATCAGAAAGAGTTACTCTTATAAAGACAAGAGATTACTGATTAAAATAAAGAAGTATCTAACAGGACTAATTAAGTACAGCAGGCCAACTATAAGGATAGCCTCTAAGTCTAAGGACAACCACAAGGCTTTCTTCAGTTATCTTCAAACCTTAAAGGTAACACAGAACAGTGTGCTGAACTAGTGGTAAATTGCATCACCTTTATTAACAGAAACATATAGTGAATCTGCTGGCTGAAAATGCAGCTCAGACTTCATCCTCCATTTCCACCCCCCATTACCCCCCCCCTTACCCGGGAAATCCCAAAGATGAAAAGCACTGCCTCAGTGGGTCCTGACAATATTCAGGGTTGCTTCATAAATAACGTAGAATATGTCCTTTCAGCGTCACTTGAGGCAATTTTCAACTATAGCCTCAAAACAGGTTATGCACCAACTGAATGCAAGACTACAGAGGTCATCCCTGTTCATAAGGGTGATCCATTAACCAACTCCAAAGATAACAGACCCATCATTTTTACAAGTCTAATATGCAAAGCCATGGAACAAATTATCATGGAAATGATCAACAAGGATTTTGGTAACCTACTGGACCCAGTCCAGTCTGGCTTTTTCAGTGGAAGGTCTTGCCTGCTTAAATTGGTTGACTTCTTCAAGAGAGTCACCAAGTTAATTGATGAGAGGATGATGGTGCACACCATAATCCCTGACCTGGCTAAGGCATTCAATATGATCCTTATCTCAGATATTGTTGACAAACTCACCTAACTATACATACATCCCTACATAACTCACTAGATTGGCAGATGGTTCACAAATAGGACTCAACTAGTCACCACCTCAAGGACCTGTGCTGGGTCTGCTCCTGTTTGGCATCTACATCTTAGAAGTCAAAGCTAATGTCTAGGACCTCTGGCTCAGTAACTTCACAGATGACTGTAAATTGGAAGTTGTCATAAAGTCCCCCCATGACACTAACATCCATCAAGATGGCTTAACAATGACAAATGCTAGATGGAAAGCCACAGTTTAAAACTCAATGCCAAGAATGGCATTATAGTGCTCTTTGGGAAAATGTCCACACAAGCCAATTATGCCATCAATAAAACACCCTGAAGAGTTGACCAGGTAATTAGGGATCTGTTGAAAATTATAGTTGTTTAAGATAAACTTACCATAACAGCAGATGTTCAAAGAATCACTGCTACAGTAGCCTTAGGTATATGGATTATATCCTGCCAAAGATATAACAGCCAGCTTCCAAAGCTTCAGGGCACCTTCCACGCGCACAAACTGTCAGGCAGATCAAGCTGAACTTATTAAAAGACAAGTTTGGCTGTATAGCCCTTCAGAACTTTCCTGCCAGCAGACAGAACAAGTCTAAGCCTTGAAAGGACAATGCTAGGAACAACAAAAAATAGCTTCTATATCACCTTATCAAAATCTTACTACATCGAATCACTAAAGGTCAACCTCTAGTGATCGATGTAGTAAAACATCGAATAACGCTTAAAAAACAAAAAGCAAACAAAAATAAAAACTAAGTAGCTTAGGCAGGGGAACAAGCCCCCCTGCACCCCCACACCCCCCCTACTTAAATATTCCAACTCCGAGACCGCACTACATTGAGGTAAACAGAAATCTCCCCCTATGGAGATTTCCATTTACCTGCATGATGTTCTACGCTTTCGATGTTGTGGTGCCAACAATATCAGCTTCGATATTGTCGGCTTTCGACATCGTGAAGTAGACCCCAAAAAATAAATGTCCACAACATAGCATAAAAAGCACATAAAAAAACAAGTGAGCAGCTACTGCATCATTGATAATTTGAACATCTACTTTATGGTAAGTTTAACTTAAACAACTATACTAAATTCATCATATTGATCACTGTAGAAGTAGCCAGTGTGATATGGGTAGTTTACCTCTGCTAACTACATCTGAGAGGTAAAAGGAGAAGAGTCCAGAAGCCCCTCAAAACATCTTTTGGACCTAGATAGGGAAACAAGATTATAGTGTTTAGTAAAAGTTTGAACAGAGGACCAAGTATCAGCTTCTAGAATGCTTCTATAATCCAGCCCTTTCCAAAAAAACATGGATGAAGCCAAGGCCCTGGTACAGTGGGCCTTGAGCCTGCCTGGAATACATTTTTTTATGTTGTGTATAACAAAAGGTAATAGCCTTAGACAACTACTTGGAAATAGTCTGTTTTGACAGAAGTTGTCCCTTTTTCCTTACTTTCATAAGAAATGAAAAATTGATCATAGAATCTTAAAGATTTAATTCTGTCAAGATAGTACCTGAGTTATCTGTGGGCATCCAAGATACGGGGTAGGATATAGATAATTTGGTTTAAGGTTAACTCAGATGCCACTTCACATAAAAGAAGGATAAGTACTCCAAGAAACCCTGCCCCTATTGAAAATGAGATAGGGGTGACTCACCATAAGTGCTCACAGCTCACATACCCTTTTGGCAGAGGCCAAAGCAATCAATCAGTAAAACTGTTCTCCTTCTTAAGAACATCAAGTCAACTGGATTAACTGGTTCAAATGGTGTGAATGCTAACTTTTCTAATGCAAAATTAAGATTCCAATGAGGCCACCAGTTTTCTTGGAGGCTTCTTATGCAAAGATTTATTTCAAGAGCATTTTGACATGAAGCTGCATTGAAAGAGGAGGATCCATGGGCAGACATGCTCAAATGGCCAACAAACAAACCCTGATGGAGGAGTAAGAAAGATCATAGGATAGTAACTCATAAAAATATTGTAATTTCAAAGAACCACTCACCCTGAATGGATACTGGTTATATTGTTGACTCCAACTATAAAGCCTTTTCCATTTGCTAATATGCAATTTTCTAGTAGCATATGTTTTGCCTCTTTTAGTACCTGGTGCATGTCCTCAATAAACAGTTGCCTAATAGGAATTAAGACCCTGTCATCCAGGCAGTCAGTTGCAGTTGACTGATGTTAGGGTGTATCAGACACCTCTGTTTTGTGTGAGTAGTTCAAGCCTGTGAGGAAGGTTGTGGTAATTGCCCCTGGTCATAAGGGACAGCAGCTGTTTCCTGGGTGGGTCAGAAGAGAATTCCACAATGATGCTGAGTTCTTCAGAAATACCCCGGATATTAGTAGAAAGACTGGAATAGTATGCAGTAACATTCCTGACCAAAGAAAAGAAAAGGCATCTGTCTTCCAGGCAGTCTTGCATGGAGTCCTTCAACAGAATGTTGCCAGTTGATTGTTCAGAAAAGGTGCAAAAAGATTTACTTAAGAAACTTCTCACTTATGGATCAAATATTGGAAGACACCCTAATCTAGTTTCTACTCATGAGGGTCTGCCCTGTTCCTGCTCAGCTTTGTCACATCATTTTTTTTCTCTCTCAGAATGTAGGATGCTTGTATAGTGTGCTGTGAAGCTATATCCCAAACTAATATAGCTAGTTTTCAAAGAGGGTACAACTTGCTTTCCACTTCCTTTTGATGTACCATATAACTGTGGCATTGTCTGTAACCACTTGAAGAGGTCCCCCGGACAAAAGATGGTTCAGAGAGTTGAGTGTCTTGATTACACCAGGAATTTCCTTGATATTTATATGCTTGCATCTGTCCTTGATGTCTATGCCCCCTGCACTTTTATTCCTCCTGAAACTGCTCTCCAGGAAAAGTCCAAAGAATCTGTGGTGTCTCACTGCTTTGGAGCAGGGAGGGAGAAGGGGAGACCAGGATTTAAGGATATCTAGAGTCTCCACTATAAGATTTTTCTTCTTACAAAAAAAAAAAAAAACATCAGTAGGATTTCAAAACATACAAGGTGTTTATGCTAAGACCAAACAGATTTCAAATACCACTGAGATTTTGTGGAGAGAAAAGGAGTGTGGTTGTACAGTTTCAAATACCACTGTGTCTTTCTCATGTGGAGTCTTGCCAGGGGTTTCATGAAAATTATAGATGCCATGAGACCCAAAGTCCTGAGAAACTACCTTGCAGTGACTCATGTCTGAGCAGAAAACCTCAGAAATAAATCTAAAAATATATAATTTTTTTCCTGCAGAAGAAAAGCACTTTGAACTGAGGTGTGTAATTGACATTGCAGGAACACGGTCAAGTGTGAGGGACACAAGAAAGACTTTTAAATGTTCTCTTGGAATTCTTGCTTGTGTAAGAGATCTCTCACCAAAGAAAGAAATCCCTGACTCTTTGAAAAATACTTTGCAAAGATAATCAAGTCATTAAATATGGAAAAATGTGGATACCATGTAGCCTACAATGAGCTTTAACTGGAGCTAGACACTTTATGGACACTTTGGTTCAGTTGATAGTCCAAAGGATAAGGCAGACAACTGATAATGCAATCCAAACACACAAAATCCTAAGAAACATCTGAAATCTGGATGAAAATGGAAGTGTCTTTTAAATCTAGTGTTACCAGCAAACTTGAAAGATGAGGAAGAGGTAACAGGCTGTGAAGTGACATCATTGTGAATTTGGGCAGTATCACAAACAGATTTAGGAAAGAAAGATCCAGATCTTGTGTCCAGACATTTTCTTTCTTTGGCATTAGGTACATCCTTCAATAAAACCTTTCTCCACCTGGGAAGGAGGAACTGGATCTATCACTCTTTGGGGCAGCATATGCAGAAGAACAGGTAGAAACAAAAGAGTCTGATCTGGTGGGTTAGGAATGACCTCCCTGGAAAGGAGGACCCCCCCCCTCTACCATCCGTAACCTAGATGAATGATTTCAGAACCCATTGGTCTCAGACAATCTGTTACCAATGAGAAAAATGGAAATTCAGAATTTCTGGAAGAAAAAATAAACAGCTGGGGTTGGTCGGATGGGGGCAATATCTCTTGAATAGTCATTCAGACTTGTTGGACTGTCCTAGGTATTGGGAGGCTCAATACTTCTTTTTGCAACCCCCTTGCCCTTTCTCCTTAAACATCTGTTTACCAGAATTTTGTTTAGTCTGTTGAACCTGTTTTTTTTTTTTTTTTTTTTTTTTTTTTTTTGTTTTGTTTTTGTACAAAACTGGATGAGGAGATAGAAAATCCCTTGAACAATTTGGGAAAGGAGTGGGATTGGCTTGTTCTTTTTATAACACATTTTGATCCCCTCTGCAAAAAAGAGTTCAAACACTAAATCTCTATCCAAGGAAGAATTTCAAATCTCATTTTTGACATCATCTGGGAGGTTCTGAGAATACAGCTTTGTAAACCAACTTAAAACAGTACCAGTGGCCATAGTTCTGAAAGAAGTATCAAAACAGCTGTACACACACTGTAAACTATGAGTAGTGGCATCTGCAATAGAAGAAACTAAATTATTTAAAGCAGATTTTTCCTCACAAGAAGAAACTGCAGTTAAAACACTCCTCATACCTTCACAGTTTGTCAGAACAAACTTTAACATATGAGTATGACAATTAAAATGATGAAAATCAAAGCTGCAGAAGGATCATTTTCACATCCTTTTCAGAAAGAGTAGGATTGGAATTTACTAAGTTCTTAACAGCAGTGGGATCACCTAAAGCTATAGCTGCTGAGTCAGGTTTGGGAATAGTGTATACAAATTTAAAAGACTGCATAATCTTATATATCCTATCAGTCTTTTAGGGACAGTTGGCTGACTATCAGGAAAACTGCAAAAAGAAACATAGAGATCCTTTAATGCAGAAAGAGCAGAAGGAGTGGGTGCATATTCTGGAAAAATCCTTCTGTAACAACTCATAGCACTTTTGAGGGATTTAAATACCTTAGTGTTGTCCCATTGAAAGTAATGGCACATTCTATCAATAATCTCAGAGAAAGAGAAACTCCCACAGGGATAATCAGACAATAAGCTCTCCTCTGAGTCTGAATAAGAATTCTGAGGGGAAAATAAAACTGTATCCATCCCTGTATGTTCCTTTTCAGATTCAGAATCTTGAATCTCTGTAGGAAAAGAAAAAAAAAAAACGTTTTCATTTATCAGAAACTACTTTACAAAAAGGATTAGTTGCTCATATTCGGTCCTGAGCCAGACCCAGTAAACTACTCCTTTCCAAAAAAATTTGAGGAGTAGTAGATACAAGCTTGATTTTCTTTTTCTCTTTGATAGGAACAACGGAGCCAACTATGTTACTAATGGCAACAGCTGCATTCCCAGGGATAGGCACAGCATTCTGGCACAACAGGGAATGCTTCTTGTTCCCTTTCCCAGGATAGACAAGTGTGGCTCTCCCTTTCTGACTGAGAGGACCCCGACAGCTGCAGAGGATGTGGCTAACACCTGGTCATTAGTGGATGTTGGTGCTACACCACAGGGATCCAGAATAAAAGCTGAGAGGTTTATGGTACAACAAATAGCTACATTAGAGTAACCTACCTGCAGCTGAGGCAAATTGCTAGCCTGCTGTATTGTCTAAGGCTGTTTAACTTAACTATTTCTTTTTTGTGGCCAGAAAAAGGCCCAACCATCGGAGCAGTAGTCTGTCACATTTTCAAGCCATAAATTGTGCTTCTTTCCCAGGAGAAGACACGCAACAACTGCTGGTAAACACTACTAGTCTATAAAAGTTATAGCTTTTTTAATAGAAAAAAATACACAGTAAAAGCACTTTAATATACTATTTCAGCCCCAAGAAAGAAAAAAAGTACACAATTTCACCACAGAATAATGTTTTCAGTTATTTCACACTACTTTTAAACTGACAGAAAAAAAATGAGTACTCTGTTTAAAAGTACATTACAGTCTAAAGACAGTCCATTAAAACACAACACTTGTAGATTTAAAATAACTTTCATGAAGAAGAAAATTGATGATTATCCCAA
Source organism: Protopterus annectens (assembly GCF_019279795.1). Taxonomy (NCBI): domain Eukaryota; kingdom Metazoa; phylum Chordata; order Ceratodontiformes; family Protopteridae; genus Protopterus; species Protopterus annectens. The sequence continues at coordinate 1,009,328,462 of NC_056731.1, read as the reverse complement.
AGGGAACGTCTCTGCTCAGCAAAGGAAAGCACAAACTGACTGTTTATCCTTGAAAGCCTCAGAGGAGCATACTCTTTGCTGGCAGTAAATCTCTTAAGGGCTTTTCACCCAAACTTGTCTTTAAGTCAGCTGACCATGAGCTGCTTGATGGTTTAGGCACATGGAAGGTGCCCCTGAAGCTTTAGAAGATGACTGTTATATTCTTAGCAGGATGTAACCCATATAGCTAAGGCTACAGCAGCAGTGATTAATATGCTGAACATCACAGCTACTCTCTCACGGTTTCAGTGTCAGTACATGTCTTCCAAATTCTAGCCACTCTCCTTCAATGTTCACGTTCTTGTTTTTTTTTTTTTTCTTAATATCTAAAAAAAAAGTAAAAAAGTATTTGATGTGGTACGGGGATTTCATTTTTTTCTTAGCTTATTTGTTAGCACTGACCTGATAATAAGTTGTTGCTAGATGATCTTTAACTACAGTAAGACAGTATAGCTTGTATGATGGTTTCCTCATTAAAAGACAACTAAAATCTAGTTACTGCACATCTTGACTTGCTTAGGTTGCTATCATATTGCAGACATATTTATTAAAATTAGATAATGGATATTTTAAAACAAATGTAATTCTACCTGAAAATACACTGTTTGTTTGAAGGCTATCAGATCATCAATCCATTTATTAAACTGGCCATCCTCATGATAGTCATGGTAGCAGCAAGCTGAGAAGGTTAAGCAGATTTCCCTGTTTTCAAAATTGTCTGCAGGTCAATCTCTGGAATTCTCAGATATTTACAGGCATGCTAAGACCTGCAATCCTTCCAATGCTTGTGTGGTCTGTCCCAGAGTTGCTTCTCTGTGGGCTATATTTGGTTAAATTCCTTCTGCAAGGTGTCATCCACTGCAGAGTTCAGCCCCAACTCAACTGACTCATCTCATTGGGTCATAGGTAAGTACTAAGTTGGCTGCCCTTATGGGCCTTTTTAAGCCTAACCAGTTTCCCATTTTGTGCTCAATATAACCTATCTCATTTGGGTACAGATTGGCCTTACCCATCCCATGGTCAAGAATTATATTTTACCTTAATGAAAATAACTGGGATCATACCATAAATAATTTGAGGGGACCCATGCATGGTTTAAAGCATTTAGGAGCTGCCCTTGCCCATTACTAGTACTCCTATCCCAAAGAAACAGTGCCTGTTGTCCAAGATTTTCCAGGATTATAAAGCTACTCACTATATCACAGTTGCCCTCTTACACTATGGAAAGGGTTTCATTTCTATCAATTGTATATGTTGCCATCCTCTTGGTCACTGCCAAATTGACATGACTATATGATATTGGTAACGTACTCTGTTTAGTAAACAGAAGACTTCATTAACAACTCGATTCTTGCTTCACCATTTTGGGTACAATACTATTAATAATGCTGCTACACCCATCCAGCATTGACTTATCAGTCTTCTGATCTCCTCTACCTTCACCTGGAAACAAGTTGTTATGACATTTAAACTTTTATATCAAAGGTAGATGCTTCCCCACTCACCTGAAGAAGGCAATGTACTCTGTTCTGGAAGTCAGCCGTAATCTTGAATTTAGAAGAGATCATTTACTTCACAAACAGAAATGATGGTGGTGCCTGTCATTGTTATGGTTAACATGCATTTTCAATGTTGTCTTGAAAGCTGGTGTGGTACCTCTGGACTGACAAACTGCAGTAGTGGTCTACAGTTTCAAAAGAGGAATGGAGTTTGTGCCCTAGTTATAGAGGAATCACAGTTGTCAGCATCAATGGAAAAGTGTATGTCCAAATGCTGGAAAGAGAAAGTTTTCAACAGTATTTTCTGATTCATGAAGAGCAATGTAACAGAGGCTATTATGACCATGGAACAGTGGATCAACTCTTTGCCCTTGCATGGATACTGGATTGGTGATTGGAGAATTCCATACGGTCTATATCTGTTTTATATAAATTGGAAAGACAAATTGTTGTGCATATTCAAAGTTAAAATCCCAGACCCACTGCTGCATGCTGTTTTATCTCTGTATTTGAGGACTGACAGTTGAGTGCATATTCTTAGTGTTGAGTACTTCACAGGTTGTCACATGACTTTATCAGAATGTGTCTTGTCTTCCTTCATGTTTTTGATTTTCATGGACGGGATATCAAGACACATTTCATCAATGTTAACTTGATTCACTTTGCAATGAATTCGATTTTCAAAATATAGCAAAATATAACTGAAAAATCTGGAAATAAGCACTCATAAAAAGTGTTATTGCAGGATACAAATTTTCCCTGCAGCTCCATGTGAAGATGTTGCCTCTACATATCCCAGGCTTATATATACCTCTCCAATATCTCATAACAATGGGAAAAAGGGGAAAAACAGTAACAGTAACAGTGTAAAATGGTCTTACATAAGCAGTAAGGCCACTGCTAATCACATAAATCCAACAGACTTCAAAGAAGTTCTCTAAAACAAATGTGATCAAAACAAAATTGCAAAAACACACGACACCTGAGTGTAGCACTACATCTTACACATAGCCAAGGTTTGGAGATTATCCAGCCTAGCTTATATCTGAGCATTAGTCCATTGGCAGAAAACCTTCTCACTTAAAGAAATCCCATCTAATATGCATCAACATCCTACCCAGAGGAATTTTATAAACTAAGTTGGATGTTTCCTCTTCTATAATTTTATTAAATCTGACTTTGTTAAGATCTAGGGATCTAACTTCCAAGGTTGATAGGTAGGGGGAAGTTTACACTGAGCCAGGCCTACTGATTTAGGCATATCATTAGTGCAGAACCAGTCAGAATATATGTTCAGTTGGTGATGCATGCAACTTTGTTAGAAAGTAGCCATAACATAAGTTCTGCTGGATGCACTGATCCCCGCAAGAGTCAAATATGCCAACTGATCTTCTATAGGATACAGTTCTCTATAAATATCTACTAATAACCATTCAAAGAAGACGCCCTATCACTAAAAGAATTTAAAGCTACACTGCCCCCCCCACTCCGCAAAGGACACATTCCTTTATTTATTTTTTATTTTTTGTTTGTTATTAGTTTATTTATTTATTTAATGTTGCTTACTGTGGTAGACTACAACTAAAATTTGAGCATTTGTAGGTTCAGGCAGGATTGTGAACTTAGTAAAAATAGCAAAGTAAGGTACTGCATAGTTAGTAATAACAGTAAAGTAGGATTAAAGGTATGACTAAATTATACAGTATAGTGACATAACATAGATGAAAAAACGTGACCACAATCATCAGAGAAATTGAAAGAGATAAAAAATAGCCATATTTAGAAGAAGATTTAAAAAGAGTAGCATCACGAGTATACAATGTGCAGTACAGGTGTTATAGTGAAATAAATGAGGTGCAGTCAAAATAATCAACATAGTGTATACAAGTATGGTGTGAAGACAATAGAAATCATGGAGCAATAACAGCTGCAATAGAAGAGCTGATAACAGGAGAAGTGGATATAGGATATATAGGATCTATATTACATATCCGAACCCTTAAATTTTCGAATCGCTAAAGATCGACCTTTAGCAATAGAACATTCAAATGTTTGAATATGTAATAAAATAAAATAAAAAAAAAGAAAAAAGAAAAAGGAAAGGGCTTAAGCAGGGGGGCAAGCCCCCCTGCACCTCCACATCCCCCACTACTTAAATATACCAACTCTGAGATTGCACTTCAGTGCGCTATAGTGTGGAAATATGAAATTTCCCATTCCCTACACTGTAGCGCAATCTTGGAGTTGGTATATTTAAGTAGCAGGGGGTGGGGGTGCAGGGTGGCTTGCCCCCCTGCTTACACCCTTTAGTTTTTTTTTTTTTAATTTTTATTCATATTCGAACATTTAAATGTTCGATCACTAAAGGTTGATCTTTAGCAATTTGAACATTTAAGTGTTCGGATATGTAATATAGACCCGAAGTATAGGAGGGGAATGGATAGGTCAGATGTGGAAGCACTGGGTATGAGTTTATAAGTTGGACAGGTCAGGAGATTTAAAAGAACCAAGGTTTCCTTTGATGACATAATAGTGCAACTATGGGAGTTAAGTGACATGGCTTATGTTCCTGACATGTGCACATATATTGTCTGATTGACTTCATTGTCTGTATAATAGTGAAATGATGAGCAATACTGAGATTGAGGTTTTTAGATAAGAGATCATCTGTAAATTCATATAAGTTAACCCTCTCCTTCAGTTCAGGAAGTTTAAAGTTATTTTTTTTTGTCAAATTTCCATGCCTTTTAGCTTAAATTAGAAGGTTTGTATGGCCAGCTGGTCTCTGCAAACATGGACTATACACTTCTGGGAAGTGCTGCCTGTCTGTTAGCTGATATATTATTTTAAAATACTCAGTAAACATGGATCATCTGAGGAAATAAGGGAGAGTTATCACTCTCATCATCATCATCACCATCATCATTGTCATCATCACCATCATCTATACCCTGGGCAGGAGAATAAAAATAGGAATCGAGATTTATAAGGGATTGTACTGGACATACTTGAGTGAGCAGATTTACAAAAAGGTGGAAAGATCTTCATGTGAAATTTATTTTTGAGGAGAACTCCAGAGGAGCTGTTGTCCGCCTGTCCTGCTGGAAATGTCTTGCTGAAGGCTAATACATTAGGGCAGACGCATCTAAATTTAAGAAGCCATGGCCAATGTCAAAGGCCTCTGACTAACCAAGTTCACAGATGATTGCAAACTGAGTGCAGTCATTCAATCCCCCAAGATGCAAACATCTTTTAAGAGGGTCTATCACAGATAAATGATCGTTGCCAAAGCTACGGCTTAAAATTCAGTCCCAAGAAATGCAAATGCATTAAAGTGCCTTTTTGGAAACTGTCCACCCTAGGAAACTACATCATTGATAAAACACACCTAAGTGTTGACCATTAGTCAGGGATTTGACAATACATGTAGACAGTAACATGACCTTTAACCAACATGTGTTTAAGGTAGCAAGTGTTGCACAACTTATAAGTAAGGGCATGACATCTAGGTCCAGGGAAGTCAATGTACCATTGTAGTTGGCCCTCATCTGAACCAGCATTGAGTATAATGCCCCCCTCAGTATGTACTTGACCAGACACAAGCAGCAAGTGGAATGCCTGCAAATGTTCCTTACAAAAATTGAATATAGGCCATAAACACAAAGTCCTATGTGGATTGCCTAAAAGCCCTATCTCTATACTTGGTTTGCTACAGACTACTGAGAGGCCATGTATGCATAACATACAAGCTATCCCTGGTGCCGCTCTGATGAACCTTCTGAACATCCACAAAATAAACAGCACCAGAACTACTAAATCTAAAGACATAAATTCTGCTTGCAACATAAATAGGACATATTGGGAGATACATATGTATCTAAATAAATTCCTATTCTCTGGAATAGCCTCTTATTCCCAACCCTATTTGAGTATAACTTGGACCATTGGATGGGAAATAGAAAATTCACCCTGGTCTAGCATTTGTATCCCTGAAGGACAGAGGCAGTCAGTAAACCATGTCATAACCAACAATCACCCCCTATATAAATACCTAAAATGTATAACTTGTGGAACACATTTGGGTTGCACTGCTAAGCGGGCCCTACTGGTTGTTAACCTAGTATGAATCTACAAAACTATGAACCTTTGAACCTATGAATCTGAAAACAAATGAGCCAGAACTGGGCACGGAATATACACTGGTAAGAGAAAGCATTTCAATGCTGTAGCCTGTATCAGCATCAGTGTCAGTGCTGCAATCTACATCATTGCTGATGGTATGATCCATTAGGATTGAGAAACTCTAACCATGCTTATGGGAAAATAAATTTTGGTTCCAATATTACTACATCTTAGAGAATTCCCATTTCTGCAAGGTGCATCAGTCTCACAGTTAGTGTATATATAAGTAGCTGGAGTGCATAGATGCAGACCCACACATCAGGGGGTGCCCAAGGCCACATTTCTAATGAGTAACATTGACTTTTGAAGATCACTATTACTTCTTATGAATCACTTTCTTAGTTTCTGGGCCTGCACAGTTGAGTTTCAAAAATCATTGCACTTAATGCTCTGGTATGGGTCTATATTGAATGTTTGAACATTTAAAATACCAAATCTCATATGCTGGATACCATATGATTGTATTTTTGAATGTTCAAACTTTGTAACGGAGATTTCAGTACAGCGTGGAATGGGAAGATTTCCATTTTCTGTACTGTAGTGCAATCTATTTAAAGAGCGGGGTGTGGGTGGTGGGGGGTGCAAGGGGGCTAGCTCCCCTTGCTTACAGCATTCAGGTAGGTGTTTTGTGTAGTTTATTTTTTTTTTATTAGATATTCGAACTTTTGAAGGTTCGATCATAGGATGTCGACCATATGGTAGTCGAACTTTCAAATGTCCGAATATTTAATATAGACCCCTCTGGTATTACATAGCTCAGAAAACCTACTGCTTGACAGCAATACCTGTCAGGTATACACAAGAAATCTGGACAAAGCTGAAGATAAGAGAGGGAAAAGGTCCAGAAATAGGGACAAATTTTAAATATTGCTCTCAAAAACTTAAAGTTGTTTGGATAACAGATGTTGTGTTAGCATGCATTTTTCTGAAGGATATAAAGTCTGAAACTCAAGTGTCTATAATTAATTAGTGACTTCAATCCTCAACAATTTGCCAGAAAAAAACAGAAATTTTGTGAAGAATGGACCAAAAATGTGAAGCAAAAATGTGGACATTCTGGACAGTTGAAAGATATGCTGGCAACTTTCTCAGAGGAATGACATTATCAGCTGTTAACAAACTGCTTTCTGTTGTCCAGTACTTGATTGCCTCAGCCTTAACTTGCCTACTGCATGATTCTGAGCAAGTTACATAGCCAGACAGTGGTACAGGAATGACTTTCAAAAGTTGCATGTGGATCTATGCTTTACCTCAGTTAAAACAAAAAACATAAATAAACAAAACAAAACATCTAGAAAGGCATGACACTACTGTGTATTAAGAGACAGTGGAAGCTTAAGAAGAGCCAAGCACCTGGAAATGTTTTATTTCACATGTGGTGCTAAAGCCTGCATCATTAATCCTGGTGCTATGGATGATCAGACATTTTGCATCAGATCCAAATGAACAGAATTCTAGCACAACAGTGCAGTGTCACATCTTCTAACCAGGGTTCTTATGTGAGCAAATATCTCTAAAAATAAAACAATACCTAAAATAAACAAAGAACATCAACAAATATATAAATAAGCGACTCCTTATAGAAACATTACAGCACTAAATTTGTTGATAAAAAGAACACCTATCATTTCCTACTTCTTTGCGCAAGTGCCCCAGCAATCTGGACTGTCTCTGCAACTGGTTTAAGGGCTACCCTTTAAACTGCTTTAAACTGAGTAATGACCAGCCTTATTAACAGAAAGGATTATCTTCAGCAAACAGAAGAATCTTTAACTGTCCATTTTAATAATATAAAATCTCATCTTGGAAATTTACTAGACAGAGTCCTTTACTGCTCTTTTTTAGCCTTTTTAAGTTACTTGCTGCTTAGTAATTTACTTACCACTAACTTTTAAGATTGTGAAAGCACACTTATGAAGATGATCTAAGAATTGCAAGATCGGCAGTTTTTTTTTCCTATTCACTATAACATGACAGTAGCAAGCACTTTTCCAAGTAGTCCAAAATGTACCTAAACTGGATTTTGATAGATGAGACTCAGTAAAACTACATTTGGCAAAAGGGAAATGTATTTTTTCTCTGAGAAGTCAAAACCCCAGAGATAATTGTTTAGGGAATACTGGCATTCTTATGACGCAAAAGAATGGGAAACTTTATCTAATTTAATTTTATCACAATGCTGTTCTGAAAAATTCAATTTGAAGCAATAACATACAGCAAAAAGATCTTTAGTAAACAAATCACAACTCATTATTTAAATATCTTCAAATTATTTTCATATAAATGCAGTTTTATAATTGTATAAGAAAGGAGATATCAAGCGGTCCATCATGAGATAAAATAACAGAAGCCTGACATTCTGTATATTCACTACAAAGATTTAATAGCACATTCAGTGTCACTGGATTAACTACAGCATTACATTTTTGAAGATCATCATTTTCATATAATGTTTACAAACAAAGTTATGTTTTTCATGACTTTGTATGTACAAAGGAAGGGTGAACATGAGAATTCATTGCTGTCTAGTGTACTACAAAGGTTAACAAGGAAAATTTTTCTCTTCTATGTTCACGAGGAAAGAAAATAAATTATAGTGTTATCCTTGACATATTACCTGTTTTGAAGATAGGTGAAGGCTACCAGCCTATCCAGGTGTAATTTTGAAAATAATTCTGCCATAAAAGCCACAGGCTTGTTCTCTTAAATGTGAAAAGACTGTATTGGATGTTAAACTGCAAAAAATGTAACAACAGTGCACTCTGCAGTAAGAAAGCTCATAAGTCAAGCATTTCATGACTGTTTTTGATCTCAGGACTCGGAGCCGAGATATCTGGATGAAGGAATTCTGGCTATTATTTTGAGACCAGAGTTAATTACTAGAATTTGCATGTATAATGTCTTTTATTGCTTTGGCTTCCTGTAAAGCCGCAAGATCAAAAGAGATATTAACATCTTCTATGTGGACGCCTCTCACTGGTGTTAGGGGTGAGGATTGAGGCTCCTTGATTGTTGGGCCAGTGCGCAGGTTTCACACCTGTCTTGTAATGACTTGTTCTCTTCCTATGAAGTGGATAATTTGTCAGACTTTGTGGACATTTTCAGCTAACTGAATGATATAGACAGTACATTTTTGAGTATCAATAAGACATCATTGACCATCATCCAAAAATAATCCTCCAATCAAAATTGAGCCTCTGACAAGATATGTGGCACGGAGTTTAATAGTGATATTTCTGTTGACATCATCATCATAAATGCATACAATCTCATATTAAAACATTTCAAAGACTGCAAATGAATCCAAATGCAAGTTATTATAACAAGGCCATGCCAAAATAAGAGTTGTAGGACATACTACACTTAAAGAAATCCCAATCCCTCAGAGACACACACTCCAGGGATCTAAACCTTTTCATCACAATGAACAAAACATGCCTGACCCAGAGACTCCCCAGGCTCTGGAATAGACTATCCATACATGTCAAGCTGAGCGCCTCTTTGGCCCTCTTCATAAGGAACCTTGATGATTGGATGGGAGATAGGGAAGTAAATACTGTGGGAAGAAATAGCCAGGGAATTGTTATGGCTAGGCTTGTACAGGCCTTAGGGCCGATAGTCTACTACCAACCTATGAACCTATTTTAATAAATGTTGAAGACCTTAACTTGATAATTGGGCTGTTTATTTGACCATCTTCTATTTCATTGTAAAGGCTGACATTAAAAGAAGGGGGAGAAAACGACAAGTATGTGGGTGAATCACATAAAAGGAAACCAATGTTTACTTACTGTTTTTCTTTTTTATTTGTTTTTGTTTGTGTGAGTGTGTTGGCTGATAGCTACATATAAATATGCAACAAACTTGGGCTATTTTATTTCTCTTGCCTTTTCCAACAACATTCCCATGAGCTAAGTATTTTCAACCATGGCATACAAAACTGCAATACAATGCAGGAGTTATTATTAGGTTAAGGTATAATGCCCTTTTTATTGGGTAGTCTTTTAATTAAAACTTGTTCTCATATTGGCAAGCCCAAGCTTCTCTACTGACACCAATAAACCATTCTTATATAAGCTAACATTTTCAATAGTTTTTACAATTCATTTTGATGTCCAGTGTACTAAGTTTGTGTAATCTGCTGTTACTTGACAATGAAATGCATTATGTAAAGAAAACATACTATCTTTGGAGTACATTTTGTTTCATTACGTAATTTTCAGGGATTTTGTGACAAGCAGTCAATGGAAATGTTGTTGGACATAGTTCTGTCATTTACAAATAATCCTCCTAAATTTATTATGTTATTTGTACAGGTGACAATCCCCTCTGTATTTCCTTTATTGAGACTTTGCTCACCCATATACACACCTAAACCATTTACATAAGAAAACAGGCTTTAAAATCTGAAACTCATTCACAACACAGACTTTCAAAGGGTATACTTCCTTACAGTGAGAACCCTTCAAAAATCTATGCCTCTAATTTGAGCACAAATTATTCTGCCAATAGATAAATACCATTCCTGCCATGAAGAACCTGGCACCATGCTCCTCTTTGCCTTTTTTGATCATATAATGACTCTGCACTGTTTGCAAACAGTAAACATGAAAAAAATACATTTGCTTTAATCTTCTTTCCTTAAAATAATAACAAATCCAAATCCTTAATAAATTCTGTGACCTATCTCAATGATGTGATGAAGCAACCATTATTTGGGCTGCCAAGTATCCAACATAGGGTGTATCAGTGTGATTTAATGTTTCGTAGCTTACAAATGGCCTACTGTCTTTATTTTGATACAGGATCAAAGAGACATTTTTAAATGATCGTTCAAAGAATATAAAACTTGATTTCAAACATATGTAATATGACATCATTCATTGTTTGTTTGTATAATTATTTATTTATTTAGTCAAATTTGTTAACCAGGGTAGAGAAGTGATAACAGATGGCCAATTTCAATCCCAGCCTGGGGAGACTTTAGCTTCAGAATAATACAAAATGGATTTAGAGTTGTCATGATGAGCAGAAGAAAAATTAAATTTGCACTTTAACATTCCTTGTCAGTGATATGCTCCTTCCTTTAAACAAACATCTACTCATTCATACATCCATCTATGCATCCATTCAGTCATACATTTTCATTAACAAATGTCTCAGTGGTGTCAAACTGAGCAGGATAAAGCAGGTTTACTTGTTTTCATTATTCTCCATCTCCAGTTTTCAGTTCATCCTGTAGATCTCCAAGCATTTACTGGTAGGTAGAGAGGTACAAACGTTCTATCTGTTTTGCATCTGCCTCTTAACTTCCATACAGTTAATTTGTTTTTTACACCCCTGAAGGAAGTGTCCAGGATGCAGTCCCACTAAGTACTCAAACTACCATTAGTGATGCATTTCAAACCAAAGGAGAAGCGATGCTATTCTGTGCCTTCAGAAGTTGTCAGACGGCATGGCCAAGGATGAACACAGGATAGCAGCAGATTTCTTCAGCTCCACCAATTTCATTACACTGACAGGAATTAATTACTTAAAAAATTAATTTTTGAAGTAATTTTCTTTCTAAATATGTTTGTTTTATATAGTTCTTGAACTATATCTAAAAAAGAAAGGAAATTTTAACAATATTCCTGTCAGAAATCACTTTGGAAATTTTCCTGTCAGTTTATCAGTCTGAAATGAGTTCCAGTAAGACAAATTCTCAAGACTCCAGCATCAAGAAAGAACTTCAGTCGCTGATAACTATAATCCAGCAACTTACTGCTAAGATGGGTAAAATGGATACTAAAATAGATACCTTCATAAAAAAAACTACAAAACAAATAGACTTGTTACATATAGACCTGCAACAACAGAAGATCCAGATGACAGGCATAGAAGAAGCTGTGAATGACATGGAAAATAGAATCCAAGAAGAGGAAATCAACATTGAGTTTCTGCTGAAACAAAATACACATTTACAAACAAAGCTGGATGACCTGGAAAATAGATCTAGGCGCAATAACATTAGGATTTTTGGACTGCCAGAAAATATTGAAGGTAACAATATTACTTCTTTTTTAACAACATGGCTCCCTAAAACTTTAGACTTACCAGAAGCATTCTCTTTTGGTATCGAAAGAGCACATAGATCTATAGTTAATACTAACTCTAACAAAAACTATCCTAGATCAGTTATAGTTAGATTTCTATCATCTTTTAATAAAGAGATGGTTCTTAAATCTGCTTGGGCTAAAGCTCCTGTTAAGATTAATGAGACAACTGTGCGTTTTGACAATGACTATTCTTCCTTGGTAATAGCTAAAAGAAAAGTTTTTCTGCCACTAATAAGGGAGTTTAAAAAAGCACAGTTTAAAACATACCTTCTGTTTCCTGCCAAGCTAAAAATCTTCCTTCCTGATGGTCCTAAAATTTTTGATGACTTAGACTCTGCTTTACTGTTTATCAAAAAAAATAAGATTTTGGATAAAATAGAGGAAATGGAATGGGCTAGTCCTTCATTAAAGAGACTGGCAACTGAAACTTTGTGGAAGACTTCAGAGAGGAAGAAGAGACTAAAAAACAAATGATTTGTTCTATGTTTTTTTTTTCTTTTTTTTCTCTCATCATTTTACTTCATTATTAATCTTTTAAATATAGTTCCTGCATTTCCAGAAAGCCACAAATATTCTGAAAAAGATTTAATCAAAGTTATTCTCTGTGTGCAAAGAAATGTTTTGTTCATAACCAGTCAAAATATCTGAGGAACTAATAACAAGCTATTATTCAATTTGTTTCTCTTTCTGAAAAAGAGAAGTAAGGTCAGTAATTTGATACATTTTTTTTCTCTTTTTTTCTCCTTTTCTTCTTTTCTTTGTTTAAACAATGACATTCTATTTAGATTATGTAGTGGGTAAAGGGTGGGGGGGGGCAGGGAGAGAAGAGTAATGAAAATATGATAAATGGAATAATACCATATTTATTCCTTGTAAAAAGTTTATATGTTCTTCAAATGCTATTCCTAATTATACTTTCTTGATTATACTGCTTATGCTTGTTTGTAAATAATCTGTCATGCTTTAACTAATAATAATTAGAACTAAATAATAGTAAATAATATGTTTTATTTTTAACTCTATTAATATAAACAGTACATAATATTCCATTGTATATACTTCTTATAGCTTTCTCTTACATTGTTTCTATTTCTGCTTTACACTCTTTTATTTTCTACTCTCTTTTTCTTTTCTTTATTCTTTCTCTTTATTTTTTTTTCATATTAATATATAGAAATGCTTTTGATCATATAGACACAGTAAATAATAAAATTTGCATAAAAATTGAGTTGGGACAAAAATATTGAGTTTTATTACTTATTAATAACTTTGGGCTTAATTTCACTTACATAGAGGCTGTAATAACCTGTAAAATACATTGCGAAGGTTTTGTCATGTTTTGATGCATTTACACTGCTAAATGAATGTTTGTCACTAGTTTTTAACAAGTTTCCTGCCAAAATGTTAAGGGAGACAATCTGGGATGTGTGCTGCCTCATGAACAGTGTCCTCGAGTTGTTTTAAATGCTTCAACTCTCAGAATTCTCACAGAGAAGCTGAACACAGTCAATTTGACCTTTGACCTAGATATCACACTGACACATCGCAGATTCAGGAAGAACACTCTACCAGGAAATAGAACTGATGCAAATGCGACTATGTGAAGCAAAATGAACTCTTTAACATTTAAATGTGAGTTATTTTATATAATTACTTAAATATCTATGTTATAATTCATAAAATATGTCAGTTATAATGATTTTAAATGATGCAGTTTCTTGTAGTAAGTAAATGTATTATTTTAGAAGGCATAGAAAATGAAACATTTATTCAAGTGTTTTTGAAAATCTACTTGACTGCAGCATACTAATCTGTGTTAAAAACTTATGTTCCAAACATATACATTACTATAACTCATTTAAATCATCTGATTGACAAGCATAAATAAATTTATAACTCTATTCTGGAAGAAATTGTCATGTGATATATTTTAAAGCAGTAGTATAGACATACAAAATACAGATGGCTTTTTTTACAATAATGCAAGTGTTTCTGAGAATTTGCATAACTATGCAGTATGATTTATAACAATTTCTATAAATATAATATTTTATTCTATTGACAATAATGAGTATGAGTAAAATGCTCATATACAAGCAATTCGAGGTTTTTTTTTTTTTTTGGAAGCTGTTGACTGCATTTACATGACAGAAAATAGATGCATCTTAATATATGTAATGTCTGAACCATATTAGCCAAAGTTTTTGATTTAAATGAATGTTAGAACTTATTTTTACATACTTTGAAAAAATTAATATGTAAATATGCCTTCCTTTTTTTTTTTTTTTTCTCTCTCTCTTTCTTTCACTCTCTCTCCCTCTTTCATGTCTTTTATTTCTCTCTCTCCTCTTGGTTCCTAATATCAAGATTATTTGAATGCTATTTGAATACAAGTGTATTATATTACATAGATGTATATAGTAGTATGAATAGTTTCTAAAAAAAAAAAAAAAGTTTATTTTAGTTTATATGATGCTGTTTTATCAAATGTGTAGTTTTGTCTTGCTAGATAATTGAATTGAAAGCTGTTAATTTAAGTTAAATATAACCATATTAAATTGATAAGGTGGTAGCTGAGGTACTGCTGCTTAGGGTAGGGGGTTAACTTGAGTGGTAAATACTACTCTAAGTTGGAGTTTTTAACTCCAGGCTGGATGCAGGGTTTAATCCTTACATTATTTTCACTTGTTCATTGTTATATGTATATAGTTTTGACATCCACAATATATTTTGTACACTCATTGTCACTACAAACAAAATTGAATCCTATACAAAATCCGATAAGAGATTCAATAAATACAGCTATAGTTAAAGGTACACCTAAAGGAGGAGATGTAACATTACTTATGTTGTTATTTGTTATTTTGATCATAAGATTCTTAAGTTTTAAAAATGCCAAATGACATCTTTAAAAGGAATTTCTTTAAATATTAATGGATTGAATAATCCATGTAAAAGGGCAAGCCTAATAAGATACATTAATTTACATAAGGCCAACTTAGTCTTCCTGCAAGAAACCCATCTCTTGAAAAAAGATATTGATAAACTAGCCACAAACAAATATACAGTATTGGTTAGTTCAGAGCACACTCAGAAAAAGAGGAGTGGCTATTTTATGGAATAAAAGTATGCCCATTCCTAAAACCATTAAGTCTTATCAGGATGACAAAGGAATGTTTTGTATGGTTACAATACAAATTAATGGGAAGACTTACACTTTAATTAATGTATATTGATACCTGGAATTGGTATTAATACAGTGAAACATCATCTTGATAAGATCATATCATTCTCTATAGGAGATATTATTTTAGCTGGTGACTTTAATTGTATACTACATGAAAGTGATACTACCACTATAGGAAAAAGAAGAATTACATCTAATGCAAAACATTTAAATGATTTTGCTAATTCTTATCATTTGAATGATATTAAAAATCAGATAGGTTCAAAATCATTACCATACACCTTTTTTTCTAACAGATACAAAACTTATTCAAAAATAGATAGGGTCTTTATTTCTAACCAGATGGTAACAGATTTAATTAATTCCAAAATCATTTCATGTCCTATATCTGATCATAATTCAATTGTTTTTGAATTCATGATAAAAAATACTCATAATGTTCAGATCAAAAGGATACCAGCATACTTAACTCAACTAAAAGACTATAAAGAATATATACTTTCGGAAGTAAAACATTTTTTAGACATAAATAATACTCCTGAAGTCTCCATTGTCTATGTTTGGGATGCCTTAAAATCATCCCCGGGATTCATGAACCCTGCGCCAGGCGCCCGCATAGCGTTGGCGTTATAACGCCAAATATGGCTGCTGAGCGATTCAGGTATGAATGAATTCCACGTGCACTACCGGCGGCGGACCGTCTCCGCCCGCGAGGTATGCAAAACACACTGTGTGCGGTATTGCACCATGCAAATGAGGGCAATAGCGATCCACGAAGTGGCGCAGGCGTAGCGTAAGGGCACGGAAATGTAAACCAAAAAAAAACGGTTTACATTTACCCAAACATACCGGAGGAGTAACGGAAGGCTGTCAAAGTCAGGTATCATATAGGTGCAATATGCCAATGTGGAAAGGCACCGAGAATGTCCAAAGAAAATATGCACAAAATGTAAAAAATGACATAAATGGCACGCGACGACGTGAAAGAACAGCAGACCCCGGGATGTGTGCACAGAAGTTGTAAAGCAATGAAATAATATGATAATGTCCGAAAAGAGCATTAGAACACAAATCAGCTGCACAGCCACCACACACCATAGTATGTATGTAAAGCTGCAACCCCAGCGCAATGGTTGTCAAGGAGTGGAGGCGGTGTCCGGCGCCGTAACCAGGTATTAGTAGTCAATTCCATGCAAATGAGGCAGATAATAGTGAATCGCAAAACGGCGCCAGCGTAAGGATGGAGCAAACGGCGAAGCGGTACTACACCGAGGAGTGGCCTACACCAGATACATGTCAACCACACAGGGTGTGCCACCGTAGGAGGAAGGATATTGAGGACAGCAAATCTGGGCTGTACAATGCACATCACAACATCATGACTGGCGTGTTAGGAAATAGATGCGCTGACAGTACAGAATGCGCTGCATACAAAACCCCAAAAATTGGCCCCCCTGGGTTGGGGCCAAAAAGAAA
>NC_056731.1:1009148353-1009279377 GCF_019279795.1 Protopterus annectens | reverse complement strand
TCCAGGCTGTGTATATCATGTGAACTTTAGGCCGGTCTTACCGGCCATTTGCAATTGTAATTAGCAGACACATGTCAATACATGTATGATAAGACATATTGCCATGCTGACGTTGATCTATGTCATTTGGACATTGGCATCTGCCTTTGGCATCCGTTGCTGTGTGTTGCCAGTGAACATACACATTGCTTGCTCAGAGGCGGACTACACAATTCTGCACACTACTGTGGTCTCCTTTAAGGACCCTGAGCCAGTGGTCGACAGTACTGCAGCCACTGCATCAATCACATTTGCCATCTACCAGTACCTACAGGACTGCATGTACCAGGCATCCACTTACCCAACTGTGGTTCATTGTACCAATGCCAAGCGTCCAGTGTGGTGTACCCCAGCCATACACATGATGTACAACAGGAGGAGGTGGCTACTACAGGGTGGAGCAGACACCTTGTGAGGTGTGACACCCTTGGTCATCATATGTGTAGAGTTACACAATGTCATGGGATTGTCCAGGGCACATTCCACAGATATACCTACATGGACCTGGCTGACAATCATACCACCTTCAGTTGCTATGCTCGACACCTGTGAGGTCACTACCACATATGCTCTGACTGGGTTCACATAGAGGTGGGGTTTACTCAACATACACACATTGCCGACATACAGGCTGACAGGTCCAGTGAGGACATCTCCACACCCTCCACCACACATGTGGAGATGTCTGTACCAGCGGTTTGTGGTCACCAAATGTTCTGTGACACACAGGTGGGACATGCTCTCTCCAGGGTAGTGTGAATAGCATCCATGAGACCAGATGGTGAGCCCGCTGTGTACTCCACTATCTCATTTGGGATTAGGACCCACAGTTAGGACAGCTATTTCTTTATAGCCTCACCTCAGGTAGGGTGCCCAGGTTGTATCGCATGACAACTGTATTCCCACATCACAGGGCCAATACCTCCACTGAGGCTGGTTATTACTGTCCCAGTACCCTGAGGAGACCTATCTGCATAGACATGGGGTGGGATCATACTGCGTTTACACATGACTGCATAGGGGACATACATACTGCATCCCACACGGTTTGTCTTGTTCAGGGCGGTTCATGCCTTTAAGACATGGTTGACATTTTCGACGGTCACCCAGCCCATTGCTGGGGTGTTGCAGTCCATACAGCCTACCTCGTCCTGGCAAAGGGCTTCATAACATTACCCCTCAGGTAACGTTAATGAAACCATTGGCTGGGATGTGAACATGTACATCACAGAATGTGTTGTAAACTGTCTATGTGACACAACCCACATGGTCATAGTTGCTGGCTGCATGTCAGACCAACTGCCTGTCACAGGTGGTGTCCCATGGTGCCATTCCGTGGGTGCACCCTGTCATACATCTACATTTCCACGGTACAGGCACACACAGCGGTGTTATGGGTAACATTGTTTGTAGATGCTTGCAGAACAGATGCCATACTGGGACGGACATCTGACACAGATATCCTTCAAGGGCCTCCCGGATATGCATATCTGCTGTCAGGGACATGTCCCACAGCTAACTGGTACATAATGCACAGTCATACCTGTCGAGGGTAGTAGGTCACCCTGTACAGCGTATAGGTGGCTGTCCACACAGCACAGGGTGACTACCAGGATCAGGGGACAGGGTTTGTCGGTCGCCTTTCATTCCACACACACATTGCTATCGTGGTTCTGTGGGACTTCTACATTGCCCACCTGTATGTGCAGGGAGTCACATCTGACTTCACAGCCCGACACGCATACACGGTCACTATATAGCATAGAACTTCACTTATTTGCCTAAGTATGAGCTTATTGTTGTGGCAGTTTGGTAGCTTATTCTGTTTCTTGGGACATTTAGGTATTTCAGTTACGGAAATAACCGATTCAGGCTACAATTACATTAAATACGGAAATCATTATGACCTACACTCTTCGCACACTTCCCGTTTTAATGCTTTATTTCAGAACACGTATGCCAATACAGGGACTGCCCCTCGCAAAGTGGGACGGTTGGTGACCTTAGTCGCTACTCCTATGTCGGTGCGGCGTGCTGACATGCTGCTGTACACCTTCTCTGACTATGCACACTCACAGTACATTGCTGTACGGACACGGTATTACGCGTATCCTTTGTTCCTTGGACAGGTACATTTCGGCTGCGTGGGTTTTATTTGCTTCTCTGTTTAGTTGGGACGGGTACTTTGTTGCATACTCTGCGGACATTTCATTCTGCACGGGCCATGGCTGCAGCCATTTCTATTCTGGGCGGACTATGGCAGACAGCACGTTAGGTTGCTCTTCGCCTGCCTGCTTAAACACGCCTACTGACGCATCCTACTTGGGCTCGCTCACGTACACTACGCACATGCCTGTGGTTACGGTGCACTCTCATTAATATGCATATGGCGCTACTGCGCCGGCTATGCAATGCACCGCCGGCGCAAGCCTTACGCCGGCCTTGCGCCGAGCTTCATGAATCCCGGGGCATATCTATATGGACAAAGTATCAGATGGTATAATAATAAAAGGAAATCTTGGGATAAGGAATTGTTAGATATTCAAAGTAAATTAGACTATTATAAACATAATAATAAAGAAAATATTATGGACAAGAAAGTTATTGAAGAAATAAACAAACTAAATGAGAAATACAAAGAAATTTTAACTCATAAAGTTAAAATAACTTTAGAGAAATACAAGTTTTTGTCTTATTCAATAAGCCCCAAATACTTACATAGACTTAAAAATAAAACAAAAAGGTTGAATAAACAAAACCATATCAAAGAAATCTTTTCTCTAAGGAAAAGAAGAATGTTTCTAGTATACCAGAAATACTAGATGAATTTAGAAATCACTTTCACAAAATTAACCATAATAACATTAACATGGAACCTAAAGATAAAATAAAGGAGTTTATAACCACAAACATGAATAAAAAGCTTAATAAACAACAGATTAAACTATTGGACAAAAAGTATTTCATATACAGAGGTTATTACACAAATAAATAAGCTTAAATCAAACAAAGCACCGGGTAATTATGGTATTATACCAGAGATATATAAAATCCTTTCTAAAAGTACATATTCATTAATACATAAGGTTTTTATTTTGGCCCAAACTGAGTTAATAACCCCCCCCCATCTTGGCAATATACATTTATTTCGCCAATTTTAAAACCTAATAAAGATCCAACTAGATGTACTTCATATCGGCCCATCTCATTACTTAATGTTGATTATAAAATGTTTATGAGTATTTTTGCTGATAGATTGAAGACAATCATCCCCGGCATTATAGATATAGATCAGACAGGCTTCATTGTAAATAGAAATACTTTTGATAATATAAGAAGAACTTTAACATTAATTGATTTTGCAAATAGGAAAAAGAAAGATTTAACACTTATTAGTCTTGATATAAGTTCAGCATTTGATTCAGTAAGTTGGGACTATCTGCTTGCCTTACTGAAGTGCACAAACTTCTCAGATGCATTTGTAAATCTAATTGAGCATTTATACAAAGGAACATTGGCTTATATTAAGGTAGGAACATATGTTTCACAAAAAATACCCATTTTTAAAGGTGCAAAACAAGGATGTCCACTTTCTCCACTATTATTCACTTTAATAATGGAGCCTTGGGCTAATTTGATCAGAAACAGTACTGACATAGAGGGTTTTGAAATAGATGAAAATACAACATCCAAAATTCAACTTTTTGCAGATGATGTTCTAATTACATCAGCAGGATCTAATTCTTCTATGCAGTCTCTATTTGATAAAATGATGAATTTTAAAAGTATTTCTGGTTTAATATTCAATAAAGAAAAAACTAAAATACTACCTATATATACACGAAAAAATATTCTCATTAGTGATTTTACTAAATATGTACCCAATTCAGGTCAGATAACTTATTTAGGTATAATACTATCTAAACATATTAAATCTATTATATATAATAATTATAATACCTGTTTTCTTAATATACAAAATCTTTTTAATACCTGGAATAATATGTTTTTTACTATGGAGGAGAGACTTACAATTATTAAAATGATAATATTCCCCAAGATTTTATACTTAAAACAATCAATAATACTTCCACCTACAAAAATAATTATCAAGAAACTGAATACACTAATGTTAAATTTCCTATGGGCACCTAATAGACCTAGGATTGCATTAAAGAAACATACTAATAGCTGGTCTCAAGGGGTATTTCTTTTCCAGACTTTAATTTATATACTATCTCTTCTATTGTAAAAGTTATTACTTTATTAATAGATCAGTCATATGTCAAAATGGAAAGATTATTGGGAGCTAATTAGTATGCACTTCATGAAAATCTCCTTAACACATAAAAATATGATTGTAAATAACTCCATGTTATGGTTACTAAAGGAATGTTGTACTTCACCTATTACACCTAAACATATGGTTTGTTACCCATTAAATATTATTATTAGCTATCGTAACTTTATATTCATGCACCCTAAGTATAGGGAATGGAATTTTATTATATTCCCTATAATGTATACTCAGGGTATGCTTTTGTCATCTACTTCTGAAGGAACTAATTTAGCTATAGATAATGATCTAAAGTACTGGTATCAGTTGATATCTGATAATAAAGTTAAAAATCTAGATTTCTTAAAACAAGAATTTGATCTAAGAGAAACTTGCTGGTTAGAGGTTCAGACCTTTAGACAACATCTCATTAATAAAATAGATCTAATGTCTATAACAGTTAAAGAATCTATTTCAGCACTGATTGATTACTTGATATTAAATTTACAACATAAAGTTTCTGATAAAGGTAAACTTTCATACATACATAAAATTATCAGACAAGAAACTTTTTACAGTGTAGATACATACTGGAATTATTTCACTTCTATTAATGGGGACCCACCAAATCAACAAGATAAACAATATATATTGGAATTTGCCTATAGAACTAAATCTTCCATTGTCTGGAGACTTTATACATGGAAATTTTTACATAGATCTTTTTATACACCTTTGATGATGAATAAAATAAATAATAAAGATAATATATGTAAGAGATGTAATGTAGAAATTAATGCTGACTGGGCTGATATGTTTTATGACTGTATAAAATTGAAAGAATACTGGAAGTCAATTAATGAATTTTTGCAGGCTCTTTTTACAGATAATTTCATTATTTCTAAATCTCTTATATTATTCAACACACCTGTACCTCAAAGTGTTAAAAAGGTTAAGCTTCCCTTGTTATGGTCTATTCTAGCAGTGGCTAGGAAAATAATAACCAGAAATTGGATTTCAGATACACCTCCTTCGTTCAATGAATTTAAAAATGTTATGAATATAGTGTGCCATATGGAAATAAACACAATTAGGTCAAGAACAACTAGAAAAACATCTTATTATATTGTATGGGATAATTTACAAAAATTGTTAAAAAAATCCTAATTTCAATAGCATGGTATTTTAGTTTAATTAATTGATCTGATTGTAGTGGATGTCTTTGTAAATACTTTAGTTGTTTTGTTGAATGTTATAATCATATCTATTTTTAATTACTTGTATAAAATTGTTATGATATTTCTCTTGTATGTTAAAACAATAAACCTGTTTTGAAAAAAAAAAAGAAGTTGTCAGACCACTCACTTTGCCCTAAGCAATGAACATACGACCCTGTCAAGGGGCATCAGGTCTACTACTTCTATTAACATTGCAATTATTTTGTTTATTATCAAAAACCTTTGATTATCTACTTTTGTTTTATCAACAAAGTCCATTACAACCTCTGCAGTATTCCCACCATAGCACACATATTCAGGTCAGGCTTCTGATCTTCTCTATCCTTTGTCATGTTTAAACTCAGAAGATACTTAAACTGTTCTACATGGAGTAGATCTGCACCTCAACTGCAGATGGAAATCTTTCCTGAAAAGTACCGTCACTTCTTATTTTGAGTGACTGAGTCTCTATCCTGGTGTTTAATACTCACGCATCTCACATTTTTACAAGCTGTGATTATAAAGCTTGCAAACCACTTATTAATGTCGATTAGCAAATTCCTTCGTTAGTTCACATGGCACTCTTCAAAACTAAACCTGTACTATTATATCGTGCAAGACATGAAGAGAATGTTAAATAAAAGTACCCATCTCTTTGGTGTCATTGGCTTTATAAAAAGGATAAAAACACAACAGGCCAGTCCACTTTTACAAACTGGAACTGTGTTGATATTAAAAAGAGCAAATATAAAAAAAAATTAAAAATAGCCCACATCAAAAATCAGCAAAAAATATCTAGACTAAGTATTCTTTAAGTCAGTCCAACAAAAAATGAATAAGGCTGTAGATGACAAAAGTCACTATGCAAGTTAAAATATTAATTTAAAAACAATGTGGCACATCAAGTATACAGTATAAGTATAATGTGATTAAATAATTTTCGGCTAAGCCAAATTGTTTGTTTTATTTTTATAGATTAAGTAATATTCTTAGGAAAAAAATTATTGGAGTTGGTCTTTTTTTTCTTTTCCCACCCTTGGATAATGAGTACTGAGTATGGTGATTGCTTTCCAATGAATACTGACCAATTTCCCTCTCG
Organism: Protopterus annectens; assembly: GCF_019279795.1. Classification (NCBI taxonomy): domain Eukaryota; kingdom Metazoa; phylum Chordata; order Ceratodontiformes; family Protopteridae; genus Protopterus; species Protopterus annectens. Next base: position 1,009,272,746 of record NC_056731.1, on the reverse strand, counting down.
TTTAAGTTTTTTATTTAACAGCATAATTGCTTTTGGTATATCACTGTGTGCTATTGTGTGGAGCTTTTTCCATTCCCTACTGCTGTGTACCCATGCAGCTGGTATATATAAGTTTGAAGGTATGGAAGAGCAAAAGCAATCAATCTGAACAGCAAGAGCATAGGTCAATATTTATCAGTCAGTTGTTATCTATAAGAATTTTGTCAGTCATTCACAGGTGAACAGCTCTTTTTAGTTCTAAGCTATTAACTACTTAGTAGTTGCTGTGATTTAATTGCTCATTATAACTGGTTTGTTAAATTTCTGTATAAGCCTGTATTGTTCAATATCCATTGAGACTGAAAAGAAAATATTGGTTTAATCACAACAATAATACATGTTTTCATAATATATTATTTGTAGTGACATTTCTGATGTTTCTTAGATGTTAAATAATTTTAATTGTACAATACGTTTCATTTGGTGAGTAAAAAGCTAAGCAGAAACAAAAGCCCATATAAATAACAACCTTTATGCACTAGTTGTCATATGGATAATGTTGGTAAATTAAACATGTTACTGGGTGTTTAAATACATTTTCCACCTTTGTTTATTGTAATATAATGCAGGACATCTGTTTAAACATACTTTTTTGATATATCATAGATGTGTTTCTTTTCAATAAGTTTATTTTAAATTTCTTTAAATTTTGTTCATATATATATATATATATATATATATATATATATATATATACACACACATGTATATATATACATATATATAGATATATACATATATATATATATATATATATATATATATATATATATATATATATATATATATATATATATATATATATATATATATATATATATATATATATATATATATATATATATATATATATATATATATATATATATATATATATTTGTAATTTGTACCCTTCCATGTACTTTCAATATTTTTGAATGTGATTAATAACATATGTACTAAAATGCATGTAATATTAGTCTACCCTCCTTCCATTATTTCCTTCTAACACACTAATACTACTTTGGTAGTTTATGCTGTACCTATTTCTTATTCGTGGAAAAGGGATCTACCCTGCCATCTTCATTTCATTCAATTTTCTTTTACAATGATGCTATAAACATTCTTCAGAATATTTTCTTATATCAGAATGTGTATTAGATATATGGAATATTTTAATTTTGTTAGCAGTTATCCCAATAATCCTGACAGTTCTAAAACTGTATCCTCTCAGAAAACTGCCAGCAAGATAACTTGCAGAACTAATGTATTTCAACGTATTATTTAGAAGCAGATTCGTCTCTACTTAATTTATTGACAATTCTGCTCAACCTAAAAATTAACAGTCACATTCTTTCATAATAAACCATCAATAATCATGATTAATCCAAGAACCAAATACTGTAAGATTACTTAAATAATTATATAAAAATGCTACTCACAAGGAAATAATATACATGCCTATAAAATGAAGAATCAAACACTGAAATGCATGTCATGAAGATATGCAGTAGTCGTGATCATGCTATCACATTTTCATCTTCTTAACCAACCTACGCAAAAGTATCCACCTGGCCCATCAAGCTCTAAAACATGCCCACGAACCTTATCTATCTCTTGCTACTATTAGACAATAATGCATTTCTCACCTCAGAAATGCAATTCTTACATATATCAAAACATAAAATTTGTATACTACATTTAATTACACCCACAGTACAAATCTCCAAAGTCTAAAGTGAAAGGAACATCCAAAACATGTATTCCAACTCCCAAACCACTAAAATATAAATAAAAAATAAGCATAAGCAAGTACACAAAGAGAGAAATAAAGAAAAAAAAATAAAATAATCACCCTCAAAATAATCTTAAAAAATTAGTTAAAATAGCGTAATCTATACTTTACTTGAGTTTGTACTGTAGAAGATATTAAAACATACCAAAAACAAGACTGCATGCTATAAAAGAGAGAATAGTGATAACATTACTGCCTTTGAAATAAATAGGAAAGTGAAAACATTCTTAAAATGGGTATGCTAGCATCTGCTGTCAGGTACATGAACTATCTTGCTATGTAGGATAAGTGATTTTTGTTGTATCTATGAAGAGATTGCAATATGGTTTTTTTGTAGTTCGTATTGTTTTTAATACAAATTCAAAATTGGATCTGTTGTGTCTGTTATTTATATTATTTTTAAAATAATCTTTAAAAGCTTGTCATCTGTTTCTTTTATATTTTTATTGTTATTAGCTTCTTAATATACTTGAATTCTGTAGATCAGTATGTATGTATACCTTTAAGAAGCTTTCCATGGGCTAGTACATGTGTATAAATACTGCGCACGTGCGAACCAGACTGCCATTTCTGTAGTAAGCTGTTGAGATGTTAGCATACATGTATGCAATGGTCTGTCAGTTAATCAGATTGTTTATATTTTATGTTGCTGCTATCCATCCTGATATGTTTCTATATAATAAAGCATATAAACAAATTACCCCACCTGTTTCTCTTGACTCATAACATAGAGCTAGCAATAAATTCCCCCAAATATTTTCAATATCTCTTATAAAATTATTGTTTTTAGGGTTTCTTATACTCATTTTTAGTTTATGTCTTGTTATAAGCTTTATTCTGGTTGCTAACCTGGGTTAGAATAATGGAATGTGATCTTAATGTTGTCATTTGCAGTGCAACTGCTTCTTTGAAGTTAAATATTTATTGATTATTCATATTTAAAGTTATGACCATATCCAGAAATATCTTTTCTAGTTTATGCACTAGTAATTTTGCCATATTAAGATATTCTTTGAATTTTGATCATCACATATCCCGTTCTTTAATTTTGCACCAATACCATGTTCTGCCATATACGTGATTTTAAATATCACTTATTATATAATTCTCTGCTTCCTCACTATGATTAAATGACATGAAATGTTCAATTTCCTAAACAAATTATTCTTTATATATTATTTTTGATTGATGATATATCCTGGTATTCTCTTCATTATGACTATATTTTTAAGAAGAAAAAAGAAACAGATAATGATTTATCCAAAATGAAGTAATATTTTATTTAGCAATTTTGTCTTTACTCTAAATCAGGGCTTCATTAGAATAACTTGTGTAATGCCAAAAAAAGTAATTAAAAAAAAAAAGATATAATTGTTAAAAGGTCATAGTTTATCATTACACAATAGAAAGTGAAATGTTAAAATAAAAATATTTTGTGTGTTTGCATATTATTTGAATTGAATGTAATAAATGGGCCCTCCAAAATATACCTACAGATATTACAAATACCACATCAAAACATCTCATTGCATTATCTGTAGAAGGTAAATGCATTATGGTTTTATTTTTCCTAATAAACTTTTTAAATTGTATCCCCTTTTTATAATGAAACTTCAGTGAATCACCTTCAGATTTAAATAATAAATAAATCAGTGTTTCCTTTTTACCTTTACTTAAGAAACATTTTCTCTCGAATGCTTGAAAATTTTTGGTTTAGGTTTTTCTTTTGTACCTAGTAGAAGAAAAAACATGGTACAATCATTGATTAATTTAATAATGTTTTTTAAAAAACTTAATTTGGTACATTTATGAGTAAAACCAAAATTGTACACAGCTTGTTAAACCTCCCATGTATAACCCACATCTAAGCAATACCTTGCAAACCATTCAGGATTCTTGTGACAATGATATAAAAAAGTTGTTAAAAATACACCCAAAACACATCCCTTAAAAGAAGCAACAATTAAAGCTTATTTCTGATTTGGCTTTTAAATATTTGAGATTTATGAGAGACTGACAAGGATAGTGATTTTGTAATTCAGTATCTGGAAATGATGTTATATCTTTACAGGATATGTTGAAAAATACTGTGGAATTTAGGGTTTGATATTTGTTCATTTGTTCATGTTGATCATCTTAAAATTATTATTATTTTTTTTTTGTAATTTGACATTCCAAAAGCTCACAAATATAGTCATCTGTTTCCATATCTATAGATCGATAGTTTCCAGTCAAGACAGTGTAATTGATGGTATTTCACTTTATTTAGATAGCATCATAGCCTTTTGAATCTTATAGTGCAGGCTGCAGGAAAGTTAGATCAAAGACTACTGTGACTTTTTAGATCAAATATGATCTTTTTTTTTTGTGATAGGTTTAAGGTCATATTATTCACATTGGACACCATGTCCTAATTTACTAGCGTAACAATCAATGAAGGCATATATTCAGATGTTAGCATCAACAACATTTATTTTTACTTGATTTGGTTTTGGAAAGCAGTTATTTTATTTTAACTATCCATACTTATGAGCAGATTATGAGCATGACAATGTGAGCCACGGTGGCCACTTCTTTTGTTAATTTAGTATTGGCTTGATGGTATGTCAAATATATAGGTAAAGATATATACATATATATATATATATATATATATATATATATATATATATATATATATTTTTTTTTTTTTTTTTAAGTTGCCTTTTACAGTAGATGTGCTAATTACATTGTTTTTATCTGATAGGGCTCCAAAGAAAAGAGTCATACTTTTATTCAAGAACAAAAAGATACTGTGTAATTAAACATTTTTAACTTTAATGTTAGGTTCATTAGGCCTCATGGCCAACTTTTTATGTCTAGAACTAACCATGGATCCTGAGTTATGTTGTTTTAATAGTAAAATTTATAGGAAAACAACATTTATCAACAGTTATGTTCATGTTTCTAGTAACCATACTTATTTATGAAATGAAATATTCCCAAAGGGACAATGATATGAGCTTTTTGGTTGACTACAAATGATGAATCATTTTATGCAGTAGTAAAATGTATAAGTGAGTTATATTTAAAAAGATGTTATTAGAAAGAAGTGTTGTTGTCTAAATAAGGTACTTCAAAAAAAGAAGTAACTGTTTTATACAAAAAATTAAAAAATGGTTTAAAACAAGAAAGAATATTGTAAATCAAAATAATACTTTTGGAACCTCTGTGGGGGGAATTTAATAAAGCCTACACAGACTTATTTGCCATGTAGGCATTGTCTCATGGTGCTTACATGGAAGTAAGCTGATGTGCGATCCAGTAAAGGGAGCTGTGAGGCGTGTACAAGCATACTGAAGTGTCCTTGGCATGAAAATCACTTCATAAGCAGGTGAAATGCATGCAAATGAGACAGGTAGAGCAATCCAGCAAGCAGATAGGCAGTCTTGCAGACCCCATGTTGGTGTCCATAATGTACACAGAAAACTTCTGTGTACAGGAAGTAAAAGTGACACTAGGGGCTGCAAAAGTGTAGTTATAGTGGCAGAAAAAGAATAGCGGACACAGATATGTGCAAAAGTAGCCACTGTGTGTCCAAAACTGTATAGAAAAATAATGTAAAATATATATTTTTAATACTCTGGGTATGTTTGAATGGAGCCCTACAGTGCCCAAACATGCCATTATGGAAAAAAAAAATAAAAATATATTGTAAAAAACAGAATTTGTGAGTAGAAACAGTAATGCATTAAAGGACTCTGTGTGGAGTATGTATAATGTAGGACTGCTGTGGTTGCTAAAGACGCAGGGCCTGAATCCATGTAGATACCAGGTACTGTGCATGGATCTGTATGAAAATGAGCTGGGGTTACTGAATAGCATAAATGGGTATCTGTGTCCGCAGATCCCATCCTTGTAGGCACAGAACCATGTTGGTGTACACAGAAAAAGTAGCTGACATCAAAAGTGGATGTGTCCACAGTCCTTTGAGCTCATTGGAGCTCAGCGGTGCCTGTTTGCACAGTGCAGCACTCTGCTCAGTTTGGGGGATGTTCAGTGACTGCTAAGCTTTGTTTGCCTTCCAGGCACGTGTTTCAGTGAGTTTGAGTTTGTTTACATGGCGCATAGTTGTGCTAAGCATGACCTAGCATGGGGGCATGTCTGTTCACTGCTAAGCTTTGTTTATCTGTGTGGTGCAGGTTTGGGTGGCAAGCCCAAGTCTATATTATAATCTTAAATGTTTAAAACTTTGAATCACTAAAGATCGAACTTTAGTGATCAAAATCTTAAACCATCGAAACCAAAAAAAAAAACTAAATTTAAAAAAAGAAAACTAAATAGTGTGTAGGCAGGGATGCAAGCCCCCCCCCCCCTGCATCCCCCACACCCCCTACTTAAATATATACACTCCAAGAACACACTACATTGAAGTAAATGGAAATCTCCCCCTACAGAAATTTTCCGTTTAAATGTTTGATGTAGTGCACTTTTGGTATTCTCTTGTTGACAATATCGTATTCATTATTGTCAGACTTCGAGATTTTAATATAGACCCGGCAAGCCCCAGTGCTCAACAAGAAAGTCTGCAAAGAAAAAAATTGGCTGAGAAAGCCAATGATATATTAATTACTGATGAGCCCTGTTTCACTTAAAAAAGGGCCATTAAATACTTAATGGTGTACTTGGCAGGTGGAATGCATCATAGCTACTCAACCATACAGAGTACACTTACAGCAGAGCACTATAAAGTGTGCATACACCCTACAATCTGATTTTTCCCCATACTCTGCACCATTGGAGTACAGACTTGGGAATTTTAACCTACAGAATGCTAGGGGCTGCTGCAAGTCTGCTACATATGTATGTGCTAGATGGTGAGGTCAATGCAGCTGCTGCTGATGCTGACCATAGGCCTAGACTGAGAAGGAAAAGAGTGTTCAGTCCCAGGGAAACCAACCAGGAGCTGCATGATCTGGAGATTGTAGAGTGCTACAGGGTGGGCAGGGACATACTACAACAACTCCATGTGCTCTGTCGCTCTCAAATCAGACCCAATAGAAGGTAATTCATCCCAGTGGAAACAAAGGTATGTGTAGCTCTTAGGATACTACCTACAGGAACTTTCCAAAGACCAACTGGGGACATGATGTGGGTCTCACAGGCATCTGCTTCCAGGGTACTTCTCCAGTTCCTTGATGCCCTGTTATCACATGCCAGAGAGCACATTTATCTTCCCCACATCCCTGAAGAGAGGGCCAGCTGTATGCCACTGTTCTGCCATATAGCACACTACCCTGAGGTACTGGGTGCCATAGATTTCACTCATTTGCACATCAAGGCACCACCCGGTGAAGAGGGTAGAATATACATCAACCACAATAGGTATCACTCCATCAACTGCCAGGTTGTATGCAATGATAGGCCATTATCATGAATGTGTGTGCTGGCAGCCTTGGCAGTTATCATGACTCTCGTATCTGGTATGCATCACAGCTATACCAGATGTTTGCTAGGGGGACACCCCACTTGGCCATTTACTTGGGGATGCTGGCTACTCACTGAAATTGTGGATGATGACCCCCATCAGAAATGCACACACACACACACACACACACACACACACACACACACACACACACACACACACACACACACACACACACACACACACACACACACACACACACACACACACACACACAATAAAGAACACCATAATGAGGCACATGTACAAACCAGGAACATCATTGAGCATGTTTTTTGGCTGATAAAGTCATGGTTCCAGTGCCTTGCTATATCTGGTGAAGCCCTGCATTACTTTCCAGCCACATGTGTACAGATGTTCACAGCATGTGCCATGCTACGCAATATGATCCTAAGGAATCAGCTGCAGCTGGATCAGCAAAAGGAAGGGATGCAGAGCCCCCTACCAGTGCCTAGATCACTACAGCCGCACCCAAAGGTGGACTTGGGGGAGGAACCCCCTGGGGCTGTCCCTGAAGGCAGATGTAGGCATGCCCAATATGCCTTGGCCAAGAGACAACACATAGGACATGCACTGGCAACCTAGGGCCCTAGGGACTGACACCATACTCTGACTCACATACATATCAGTAAAAATGATGCCAGCAAGGCCACACAAACTGTACCTCACCACGTATTGGTTGTGGACTGCCTGCATCAGACAGAGTCAGCCCTGAACTACAGGTCTGTTAACTGCTGCAGTCACATGGTAAGTCTCTCTCCTGTACACTACTTGTAAGGGATACTACAGTATGGCAGCATATGTATGGACTTGCCACATGTATGCCAGGGAATATAGTGGGCTATATATAGTGTGCTACTGGTCTACTTGCAGAGATTTAGAGTAGGCTACTGGGCTACTTGTACAGATCTAACAGTGACTTGGAACAACAGGTACTCTGCTCACTAATATGTGCCCTATAATAGCCACTAAGCCACATGGCTGGAAACCCCATGACAGTAGTCCAGGGAGATGCCAAACAGTGGGGTCACAGGATGGTCACATAACTGTCTATGCCAGCAGAGCATAAGCTGGTTGTCCTGCACCCCAAATACATCAGTGTTGCCATACAACTGCTGTAACAGTAAGGTCTGTAATGATATACCAGCAGACCAGAAAATTCCCCTATCTTGTTGATAGTGTGAGGGTGGAAGCCTCTCTGTCTGGTAGATGGTGTGGCTGAGTGGGCCAGAGACTGTAGTATGTATGATGGAGCTGATGATTTGAATCTGACAGCATCCAACATCTTTTGCATGTGAGGTACTCATATGGTGGTAGCCCACAGATTGTTATAACCCCTCAATCTGTTACTGCAAGAAAGCTGGCATAGTCAGAGTGAATGGGGGCACAATGGGCCATACCTACAGACAGACATTATACATGCTCTGAATAATGTACCAGGTGGCTAGGTTAACAGTAGGCTTCAACAGGTCAGATTAGCTGCAAGATGTAAAGGCCATCAGTAAATGTGTCAGTAGGTATAACTATAACAAGTCAGCAACTGATGTACAGTATAGTACCGGGAAACACAAATATATGTGGAACATAGCAGAGATATCAGGCAAAATGCTGGACATTCTGCAAAAACATGTACAGGGAGAGGTATGCAGACTGTCACCCTGTGTACGGTGTTTCACTATGTACCCCAGTCACATCATACCTCTCAAACTCTTACAGCAGAAATACAGTAAATAAAATTGGGACCAAGGCCCACAACTTGGGACAGGTTTTAAATAATTGCTCCCACAAATTTAGAATGTGGTTAGAATAATGGGTCCTGCATTCACATGACTCTCCTGCTGTGCATGGAGTCTGAATCTCAAATATCTGTCGGTATTAATTTACTTCAAGCTTGACTGATTTGCCACTAATTTGCCAGAAATCAACAATAGTTATGTGAAATGGGCCAAAATAAGCGGCAAAGTCTGGGCAGTCTGTGAAACTCTTTACAGTTCTGAAGTTTGAGTCACATTATAAAGGTCAGCAGACAGTTGTGGAATGCCTTGGACAATATCAGGCAACTGCAGTACTGTGGTAACAGGTGCAGCAGCCAATGGCCTGCAGCACATAAAAATCCAGGACTGGAGTAAGGTAACTGGCCTGGAGTCACCTTGTAAGTACTGACAATCACACTGGGCATGCTCCTACCCATAGCTAACCTGAGCCCTCTACTGCCCTAAGACCTACTATGTGGAAATATGTCTGTACAGACATACAGCTACTTATACATATATGTCTCCCCCTATCCCCCTCATGCTTGATTAGTGTTTCTATCAGTATGTTGCACACACACACACACACACACACACACAAATATATAAAGATGTATATATAGGTATATAAAGTACTATGATACATAGTCTCCCCACATACTTCTACAGAACACATTTACATTACTGACACCCACAACTAAATTTAAGGAGACAACCCTGTTATGCAATTGATAGAGATATGGGTGGGGATGTACAAATGTTCCCACATACCCCTGAATGCTGGGTTATCTGCACCTGCACATACACGTCACAACAGCTATCTGATGGCACCAGACCAAGGCCGCACCAGTACATAATTGACTCACCCACAGACCCCTGAGTCTAAAGGCTGTCAACCTGCAGGCAGACATAGGTATGCAAGTGGTGTAATGTGCAATGGGTGCAATGAGTCCTTGGATAGACCATATTGTCCCTGGCCACATGTTTGCCTATCAAACTGCAAACAGCCATATATGGCCAGGATGGTAAGTGTACACACATATTAGGGATACTACCAGGTAGCCCACCCCTAGGACTCAATATACAATAAAAGTACCAAGCAGTATCAATCTGCAGGGCACACATTCTGTCAAACACAAGGCCACTTTGCATATTCCACAAGTACTGTGCCTGCATCAACATATGCAACAGATATAACCTGTGGCACATGTGATAGATAATCTGAGCTGTAGTGTATAATACTAGTCAGGCAGGCATTCTAATCTCACCTCCTCCAACTGTGTGTGTGTGTGTGTGTGTGTGTGTGTGTGTGTGTGTGTGTGTGTGTGTGTGTGTGTGTGTGTGTGTGTGTGTGTCAATATATCCCCTCACAGCACTATGGACATGATCATATGTGCTGTCTCCATCCAATGGTATGCATTTTTATGGCCCTGTGACTGGCTAGTGGCCTCTAAATTTCCTACTCTACAAGGCCTGGGATGTTATCCACCCTAAGAGCACTGACTGACTATCTAACAACAGATAAACTCTGTGGTGCATGCTATAAGTACTGCAAGCTGTAGTGTCTAATACTAGATAGGCTGGAGTTCTAATCTCCCATCATCCAACTGTGTATGTGTGTGTGTGTGTGTGTGTGTGTGTGTGTGTGTGTGTGTGTGTGTGCGTGTGTGTGTGTGCGTGTGTGTGTGTGTGTGTGTGTGTGTGTGTGTGTGTGTGGGTGTGTGTGTGTGTGAATATATCCTCATGTACCACTTCAGACAAGCCCCTATGGGCTATCTCTGTGCAATGGTTATGCATTTTATGCCCACTGTCTAGCTGCTGCCCTCAACATTGACCTCTGTTGCAAGGTCTTTTGATGTCATCCACCTTAAGAGCACTGGATGATAGTGTATTATCAGATAAACAGCATGGTGTGTGTGATAACAACTATGAGCTGTAGCGTGTAATACTAGATAGGTAGGGGTTCAAACCCTGGAATAATGTGTAAATATGTCCCCTGACATCATTAGAGAGATGCCCATGTGACCTTGCACTGTGCATTGGTTATGAATGTTGTGGGCTTGTGACTAGCCGTTGGCCCTAAATTGCACTGCTCTACATAAGCATAATTGATGACCAACACCATCTACAGTTGTACCTGCAGACTACCGAGGTGACATGTATCAAGGATAGTAGAGTGCGTCACAGGGTATGAAAGCATGATGACACTGCCCCCATTGTCCCTGACACACTGTTCTACACATATGCATCTATGGAGCCATGCACATATACTGGCATACCTTGCTGATGTCATAAATCTCTGCTGTGCTGCCTTACCATCCTGTGCAGCTGTATTGCCACCATGTGTCCATAGTTGCACTGCTCAGACTCCTGGGAAAAAAACATACACAACTCCATGACACACCTGTCATTCTGTAAGATTACCACCAGTGTACCATCAGGCAACAAAGATACACTATGTGTGACATGTAGTCCTGCCACATGCCAGCATACAGTACCTGTTGTGGTCCACAACTGCCATGGCTTAACACTACTGCACTACACTACACAAACACATGTAAAGTTAAATAGTCACCCAGTGCATCAGATATGCAGGTCCCCACATTGATGGCATGGATGGCAGGGATGTGGCACAGGTATCATCATATGCACAGGATGTGATGTGGGGGTGCCAGAGGCATAGTCTGTGCCAAACAGTTGACATCATGTGTGTGAGTCAGGAAGGGGTGCTAGTTAAATGCGCCATGGAGAGCTGCTGTGTGTGTCTGTAGGTGACCTGCATGTGACAGTGGTGCTGAAGTGTGTGTGTGTAAACAGTCAAGCTCAGTGCAAGCCCTACACATGTGTATGGTGGACAGCTGTGGACTGTACATGGTAGACTGGACAGTTCACTGCCTCCAGTCATGGACATGGGAATTGGCTTCACCAGGAGTAGTACGGGAAGCACCATGCCTAAGGTGACTGCTGTCTGCTGGGCCTGTGTCCCCCATGGGACCTCTCAGGACCACATGCCCATGGCCTGCCACATCGTAGCATGGACAGCACACTTCCCTCTGTAGTAGTGGAAGTACTGCTCCTACGGGAATGTGGCTGTGCTTGGCCACATGGACTCCCAGCAGATGGTGTTGCTGGCCTATGTCCACGTGTTCAATGCCCAACTCCAACCACATATTCCAGCACAATGTGTGTTGAAAGACAGACACTGTCTCAGCCCACTGTCTGTCCACTACATCAGTGAAATGTTCCATGATGTCACCAATGCGCTGGAGGCAGTCATGGATGTCAGACTGTGCTGCATCCATAACCCTAAGCATCCATTTTCTGTTGAATTCAGCTCATACCAGTGCCTCCATGACAGCCCAAAACGTTTGACAAGTGACCTGTGATGTGACACTTGCAACAGGAGGTGGATAGGCAGCAGCCTTCCTTTGAGCAGCCCTGTCAATCTGCCTGTGTGGGACTTCACCAGCTCTCTGGCCATGGCCAGTGTCTACACTCCCTGATGCCATAGTTCTCACACTGTCCTGTACTATGTCACCACCATCTGACTGTCCAATATCTGTGGCCCATAGTGACTGGGTATGCATAGTCATACTGAATGTGTGTGGGAACAATGGGATAGAGTAGGGATGTCAACCTCTGGGACAGATTCAGCCACCAACAACCCCACTTGTGCCTCATTATGGCCACCATCATCATCAGGATCTGATGAGAGACTGACATCAGGTTGTGAGGGGGACATACTCCAACCACTCTGTTCACCTGTGAGAAGCAAGACAAAAGAAATACATTACCACAGCACTATTATGTATGGTAATCCACACAGACTCATACAGAAGGGGATCCTCAACTGGATTACATGCCCCACATTTTCTCATCTCTGATCCCATGCACAACACACACACTCACAACAACATACACAGACAATCCAGGACCTGTATAGCATGCATGTCACCTGCATCGGGGTAATGTTGCCAGTTCATTACACCTGTGAGGTATACAATATGACAGTGTTTGTAACAGAACTACACATAAAACCCAGTATGTCTGTCTTGACCATGATATGTCAGTTGTAATAGCACTGCCTCAGGTATGTACCTTCTCCCTATTTTGTTTGAATGGGCATCTTGAAGTAATTGCCTCATGTATAGCAGGCTGCGTAGTTGCTCATAACCTTAAGTACCAACATGTTAATGTTTGTACAAACACACCTGCCATTCCCCAGGCTATGCTCTGTAGTTAACTGCTCCAAAATGTAACATACCATTATTCTACTCTGGCTAAGCACTACAGTTGTGCAAAAGGCAAAATGGCAGCCCTTATTCATAGGGTATATCTGATCTGGCAAAAAAACTGTATCACACTTACCAGGTACAGGACCATGAACTCCAGCCACACCTGACATACCTGTGAAAAGGTGAGGGAGAGGTATTGTCAGCAACACCAAATGTTGCAGTGTTTCAAGGTAATATGTGCATATAGACACATGTACAGTAGCTAATGTGATAGCAGCTATATTGCTGACATTCTGAGTATGTGTGCACAACTGTGGGCAAAAGCCAAACTCCCCTCCATTGCAGATAAACCTGACACCCATGTACTGGTCTGTAGAGCATGCCACAATGACTGCTAATGTATTATACTGGTGAACACAGTAAGCATAACTGGGCGCTGCTGTGATGTAGATGCTGTGGCACCCACCTCCGGGATATATGGCATGATGGTAGGCTGAGTGCTGTTGGTTGATCTTAGTTTTGCCAGGAACTCCTCTGTGTCTGAGAGTGGTTGTTCTGTTGCTGCCCTCCAGTGGTGGCAGCATGATCCCTGGCAACAGCAGCTGCCCTTTAACTTATGGCATTGACCATGTCTGTGTCCCAGTGTCAAACCTGCTCATAGGTCATGTCCTGCTGGCCAATATCGATAACAGTCCTCACAAGGTGAGCCCACAATGCTGCCCACTGTTCATGATTGTGGCGACTCCTTCAAAGCAGGATGTGATGGTTGAGTCTGAAGACATCCAGTATAGTGTAATTTTCTGCAGATGAAAATGGAGGATGTCTCCATCTGTACATCTTTCCTGCAAGACAACAAGAGGAAAACCCATTACAGGACTAGATACATGGATGTCCACTATGTACAGACCCTACACACCCATAATGGCCTGCACTATCCACTGATCCCTCAGACGTCATACCTCACAGTTTGGCAATATACTACATGTGTGGCTATCACCAAGATATTAACAATAGTGGATAATGTCCCTGTGTGCTGTAACAGATTCTGCTGTATACCTCTACAGCCATCACTGCAGTGTACTGTGGTGTGTCCCCTATGGGCAAATCCCCACTAATATGTGATACAGCCACTGTTGCACAAATAGCAGTGTGCTATTCCAACAACTATATGAGGACAGTCCAGCCACACCAGTATTCCACAATGACAGACAGCAATGCAAACCTCCTGTCATATATGTTCCTTGTAGGCATCATACTGCTCAACTATGCAGATGTTTGCAGAATGTCATCATGTTTGTCTCATAGCTGTGGTCCTTCTTGCACATACTTGTGCATGTCTGACAAATGGTTGTCTACTGATTGATGGTTCCTGTCAGAAAACTGACACCAAATTTGTCACCCATCAGACCCCCTCAGGCAACACTTATGATACAGTAATATGTGTTACTGTAGTCACATTTTAACTTTGTGTTTCCTATATGTATACTCTCTCACTGAGTTTGGGCCTTTGCCTCCCCATTAAATATGGCTTTTTCCTGATTTCTTAATGTAGAAGGTTGCAAGGTATGTTAGGCATAGCTCTCAACCAGACAGGGACAAATGTCCATGAAATAGGGACTTAGCCAGAGTACATCAGGGACAATCAAGGACACGTTTACAATGTTAATACTATGTATGTGTGACACTGACAGATGGAGAGGAGGTGAATTACAGTACATAGTTTGACATTATAGGAATGTACACCCCGTACTTAATGTCACTATGTTTTGCATGTAGTCCACTATCTTTATTACAGCAGCCAACCATTATAGGAAGGATGGACAGGGAGCAGAGATGTGATTCAAATCAAGAATAATTGAGAGGCATGCCTGTAGGTGTTGGGCAGCAGTGTATCACTGACATGTCATTATCATAGCTCTAATACAAGCCTACTGTTTTAATCACTATTCCCCATACCTCCATCCTCTCAGCTGCATCCCTTTTTGAGGTAAAATGCAGTACATATTTGGTAGAGTGATATATTCCTTTTATTGAAGTGTTCCTCTGCAAATGCTTTGCAAATACACTGTCTGTATAAGTAAAACCACATACAGACCTGTTTTGCATAAGCAGTTGCTTGCCTTTTGTATGTAATGCTCATTAACAGGTAATTGTCTGTGCTCCAATCTGTGGCTCATACTTGTTAATTGTATCCAAAACAGCTGAATTGCACTAGCCAATGGCATGGCATTACAGTACAATATATAAGGCATTCATGTAGGTCTTTGCCCCTTTCTTAATTTTTGAGATGGACATTACTGAGGTGTGGAGACTGCAGCATTACAGAGGGTAAATACAAATATTGTCCACTATAGAGATGTATGAAGTATGTCCACAATTTTGCCTCATATGTTTGGTCATTGTCCCATGACAGTGTGATCAGCTGGCAGGTCACTTGCAAAGATTGCACACTGAGGTCAGGAGGGGGAGAGAGACATGTGAGTGTCACACTTCATAACTGTCAGAATATGCATGGTAATGCAGTAGCTGCTATTATATCAACTTCCTATGTTTATAGGGGCAAACTGTGAAACATGTCCCTATCACTGGGCCTTTTCCCCATTTATGTATGGTAGTGTCTAGGTCCCTTGTTATATGTGGTTGGGAGGTATGATCGGTCTGTAGCAGCCGCCTTAACAAACAGTCATTTATGCTCCAGACTGCAGCTGCTGCTGCAGCCTAGTGCAGAATGTGTGGGAGTGTGAACACTCTGGAGGCCTGCAAGCTGTAAATGTTACTGTGGCAGCCCTGTCATTACAGCAGAGCTTGCATAATCGTACCCATTACAGTCCAAATGAGGCATGTACTTGAGGTACATCTGATATGCAACAGTGCCAATGGCAGAGTAGTAGGCGAGATATAGTTAGGCTATACAAGTATGTGCAGTATGTCCCTACCTGCAAGCCTGTGCATTGCAAAAGTGGGCAGTTGACAATTCAGTAGCAGCAATTTATGGGGATTAAAATTGCATGATTCAGTCATTACTTGCTGTGTTCACAACAGTGTATTTGAAGTGCAACACACTGGATTCGAACCCAGCACTGTGTGTGGCAAAACGTTCTGTATGCAAGGCATTTAACAGACTGAGCTACTGAGTCAGTGCTGTAGCAGGTGTATTTGCTAGATATATGTGCTGACATACAGGCTGTGACACATGTGTGCATCCATCAGTATCTGCATGACTTTCAAAGACAGTTGTTCTGCAGCAGAGTCCCAGTTGGACATATATACACTACCACTGATGCCTTGGCAG
Organism: Protopterus annectens; assembly: GCF_019279795.1. Classification (NCBI taxonomy): domain Eukaryota; kingdom Metazoa; phylum Chordata; order Ceratodontiformes; family Protopteridae; genus Protopterus; species Protopterus annectens. The sequence goes on along the minus strand of NC_056731.1, from coordinate 1,009,256,188 downwards.
GTGTGTTTGAAGATGTTGCATGTAAAAGGGAACATTTTCCTGCTATCCTAGCCCTCAAGTACTGTCATTATTATTTATTTGGCTGTTTATTCATGTATTTCTGCATCGGAGTCACAGGTACACTCCCATTTGTCACATTAGGTTTGATTTCAGTCTGACAGTGACAATCAGTACATATTGCTGGAAACACCTGCTTTAATTAAGATCTGTGTGGCCTAGTGGGTTAGTGGAGTAGGCTATAGTTTGCAGGGTGCCAGGTTTGAAACATGAAAGAGGGGATTTCCTTTATACATGTGCCTAACACTGTGAGAAACACATAGGACCATTGAGGCACTTTAAAGCTCATTTAAGCAGGTTTGGGTGGTGCATCGTGTCATGCTGCAATGCAGCCCTCCACTTAGCTCCACGCAAACCTGCGCTAAAATTTTAAAAAGAAAAAAGGGGTGATAGGACAGTGTTGATATGGGGGAAAGTAGAGGGGAAACATAGTGAAAGACAGGTAGGGATGTGCAAAATGGGTGTAGGGAAAGACCATATCTTTCCATTTTTTTTTGTATAGTGACAGCTGTGCAGTTTGACAAATGTGGATGAATTTCGGCTCTCAAACCCCAGAGACAGGTATGAGGACAACATAAATGTGTTGCCAAGCCAATTGGACCAAATTAGTTGTGTCCAGTGGACACGTGTGCTAAATGGAGAGTTATGTATGGAGCATTTTTTTTTTTTTTTATGGGACATGTGCCCATTTTTTTTTTTTTTTTTTTTTTTTATAAGGAGAGAGGGGAATGCTGGGGAAGGGATATAGGTACATGTGGGGAGGTAACTTGGGTAGGTGAGGATGCAATTGCAAATAGACAAGACAGCAGACAAGGGTGGTGTGTGACACATGAGAGGGTAAACACCTTGGATGGAGAGGGTGTTGTGGAATCTGAAGGGCATGTGCCTCCAGACTGCAGCAGTGTGACTGAGGTCCCCACCCATGAGAAGTCCACACTGCTCCTTCATTGTCACAAAGGTGGCTATGCTGGAGGTTGCACAGCATGGCCACCCGGTCCCACCAGGTTGTCAAGTCTGCCCTCAATCTGGTGCAAGAAATGTTCATAGCTCCTATGCACCATCCTGTGCACCATGGCCAGTAGTTGATCCAATGGGACAACCACCCCTCTGCCACCTCTCCCAGGGGGGACAGGTTGCATCCTGTGAGGCTGTACCACCCGAAGGTGGTGCAGGGCCAATGGAAGGGTCACCACTGGCTTGTTTCCAGACATACTCGGACCCGGTGCCACAGCCGGCTGAGGTAGGGTAGGAGGATCAGCAGGAATCGGTCTACCTTGACATGCTGTGGTTATGGATGTGAAACAATGCATTTAAGTTAGTTATGAACAAAACCATTGTTAGTAATAACATCATGACAGAACATTGGAAGTAATCCCATTGCATTTCAATGCATATTATATGAAACACAACAACGAGCAGCAGAACAGCCAGTATATTAAGAGCATGCCAGTAACAGTTACTGCATATAGCCAACAGAATTGGTAATTCAGCAAGATATGTTAATATGCAACCATTGTAATACAAAACAATAATAAAACACATGCCCCATAATAAAGTTTATGTATCAGCATATGTATTTATTTATTTGCAGTTTGTTTGCCAGATGGTCCATTGGGCCTGGAGAGGCCCTTTTTCAATGGAGTCCTGGGGAGAAAAGCACCAAGTTATATTATACATAATAGAAAACATAGTAAAAACATAGTAGATACAAAATATTACAAAATACAGAAGTGATGGTATTAATAAAACAGTACAGGTGTTAGTAGGTACAAAACATTCAATAATATTTACAAATATTGGAACTAACAAATGCTAAATAAAAATCAGTAGAAATTAATAGTATTTACAAATATTGGAACCAACAAATGCTAAATAGAAATTAGAGCATGAGATGATGATTTTAAATCATTTTGCCCTTAATTGGATTGAGTTGCTAAGAGAGTTTATGTAGGGTTGGAGCAGGAGCATTCCCACTGGGAATTTAGGTGTGAGTGGAGTAATGTTTTAAAGGAAGATGGGTTCCTTGTAGTGTGGATAAGAGGTGGGAGTTCCAGAGGCGAGCTAAAAAGAATGACAGTAGCTGTTTACCAGGTGAGTGGACAGATTTGTGCAGTTCGATCATATTTTGGGTGTTAGATCATAGGACTCTATTTGGTCAGTGCATAGTAAAGATAGAGGCAAGAGAACGAGAGGGGGAGGGACTGAAGATGAGTTTGTGAGCTTGAGTAAGTTAAATATAGGTGAGGTAGTTGGGGAGCTCTAACCAATTCAGCTTATGAAAGGCAATGCAGTGATGGGTAGAGGATCTTTGACCAGTAAGTAGCGAATTTTGAAATTTTATTGTAACAAGAGGAGAGTTTTGTCTTAACGGAGGATTGCAGGTTGCTCAGGAGTGTGGCACTATATAGGAGGGATGGGATGAGGTATGTGGTTGAGAGAACAAACTTGGTAGAGGGGTGTCAATAGTAAACTATAGACAATGCATAACAATAACAAATATTTGAAGATAAGGGGTGAGGAGAGAGAGAAATACATTCTATTAATACCATTATAGGCCATATAGTTGACAACAGTACTGTTGTCTATTCTACAGGTTTATGTGTGAAAGCTCCCTATAGCTGTTGTAGCATCTACATACCTCTCAAGCTATCCACATGGGACAGTATAGGCCAAGCAGTAACAACTGCAGGCACACAACTACATAGAACACTTGCACATCAAGTGCACCTATACAGCTACCGAGGTGTACTATGAGCTGATGTAGTGTTACTTTGCTAGTTAAATAATAATGTTGATTATACATCGGTGACAGAGGGATTACTCAACAGTAATTACATTCTGTGACAGACTGACACTTGTTAGACATGTACATGTAATGTACAGACAGTAAACAACTATCATGCCTTACTTGGCAGGCTTGGAGATAGAACCCAATAGCAGTGACTGCAGAAGAGATCTGCATCAAATGTATTAACTGACTGCAGCAACCTTTAACACACACTCCAGATATACAGCCATACCAAAGCTTACACATTTTATTTATTTTATTAAACATATTTTCTCTATTTTATGCTGTATTTTCACATTCCTTGTAATGATTGTAACAGTCTGTGACATGTAACACAATAATGTACTCATAATATAGGATACCTCTCCCATTTACCTGTAGTTCCTATAGAGAAAATATCCGTAAACATTACATGACTGATATTGTAATATTTAGATTTACATAACACTGGATTCAACCCCTGGTCTGTGTGTGGCAAAAATGTACTTCAAACACAGCATTTAGCAAACTGAGCTACTGATTCACTGCTGATCACTGACTGACTGATATTTGCCAAAAGCTCACATGGCACCAAAATATAATCTGATAATAGTGGAACAGTTTTATACTTGACTGCAGTGACAGTTGAACACAGATGCATAACATTTAAGCATGACAGAGATACTAGGTAAAGCATACATTACTACATATAATTCAGGTGTACACAATACATTGCTAGTGTGTTGAAATATCTGCATAGTCAACAAACAATATCCAGTTATGGGTTATTATTTGCAGTCTACAACTAGTACACTGTTATACCTGACTGCAGCACAGTACCTCACAGCCTGAATGCTTGTAGCTGACATGCAATGGTGTAAACAAGACAATCCTGCTGTACACAATTTACCTTGCTGTTATTGCTATTGGTCCATGTGTTGTTCGAGACCAGTTGTCATAAATCATTTCTTACAAAACAACTCTGAACCTACACTCATTGCACAACACACTTTAGTAGAGATGCCTTCAGGCAGGTACTGATACTATGCCGTGTTGTAATTGCAGAACAGTTTTAATAATTGTTTTAATGCAAAGCAGCCCTATTGCACAACAGACTTCATTAGATGTACCTTCATTCAGGTACTGATACTATTTCATGCTTTTACTGCAGAACAGTTTTAATGATTGACATCTTGCAAAACAGCTGTACATCCACAGTCATTGCTCAACAGACTTTATTAGAGAAACCTTCAATCAGTTACTGGTACAATTTCATGTTTTTATTGCACAACAGTTGTCATTATGCTGGTGTAGCAAAACAGCTGTATTTCCACAGTTATTCCAGTACAAACTTTTATTGTATATACTTTATTACAGTTAATGATTTAGTCTTCCCTGCTTATAGCACTACATTTGGCAGTATGCACTTCTTACAGTACAGGTGTAAACCCACATTCATTACAATACAATCTTTGCTGTATATACCTAATTAGACTTAATGCTTTACTCTGTCTTGCTTATTTGACTATAGATAGCAAAATACATTTGTGCTCACCACACTCACGGGTCAAATTTGACAAGTGCCTGGCATGTGCATTGACATTGAAAGCCCTCTCATCTGCAGCTGTTGGGAAAGAAGCACACCTCTATGCATACCTGTTTAGGAGACATTCAAGATAAGATATTAGTGAAACACAGGTAATGGTGCTTACATACATGTGGGATATTCCCAGCCCAGAATTCCTGGATGAAGATGTCCAAGAGAGCCTCCTTCCAGCTTTTCAGGTCATCATGGTGGTGCCATCATTGCTCACCTGTGTGAGGGTTACCAGTCGCACAGGTGAGGTCCCTTGCCAACAGGTCCCAGGCCTCTGCCTTCCACTCTGAGCCCTGGTAACCTCCCTGCATCAGCTGGCCCTAATGGTTTGTAATAAGGAGTCTGATCATGACCCTGGACTCCTGAATGTCCCACCTCTGTGCCCAAAAGCGCGGACCCTCTTCAACGTCTGCCATTATATCCTTCAGAGACAGAACTCCAAAGGATTATGCTGTATTTCTGCTTATTGGGCTTAATATAGCCTGTTTTCCCATCCTTAAATGGCAGTTGGGTAATATTTAAAAATGCTGCACACTGCTTAGCAGCAAGCAAACCAGAGCAGCTTAGCTGAGTAGTGCAAAAATCCAAAGACCTGTATGCCTAGCAGTGCTTATCAGTGGGAAAACCAGCCAAGCAGTGTATAAACATTATCAGCCACTATTTTGTATATGCAGTGCTTAGCACATCTTAGCAGGTCTTAGCACAGCTTAGCTGAGTGCAGCAGCAAAGGATTTAAAAATACATTGTATAATTTGTATTTCGAAAATAAATGCTTACTTGGCCTTCCATGTATTCAAACCCTTCACCTACGGCCATAACTCTAACATTTTAGCTATGTAGATATGTGAACGTTTGCGATACTTTTGCATATACCGCTGAGCTAGCTTTAAGCAGTGCTGAGCACTGCTGTGCACCATGCAAATCCTCTCAGCTATGCTTAAACTTGACCTTTACAGACTAATTAAATATACCTGGTTTTGATTTTTAGATGTCTAGCAGGTGTCTCAGCATGACTTAGCACTGCTGCTCTTAGTGCCACATCACACAAACATGCTTTTTAAAAAAATAAAAAATGAATGCAATTACATTGCTGTTATACAATTGGACAGTGCAGGGAGTGTGTTACTCATCTGTAGACAGTTAGCACCACACTCCCTACTCGTATTCAGTAACGGTGTCCCATGGCTCTCCCTTGGCAATGCACCATGATTAATATGCATGGCACACTGCCGAGGGGGAAGCATGTTCAAGGACAGGGTACCATTCCATATAGGCTCTACACTAGGCCTACACAGATATTATTAAATCCAGGGATATGTGTTTTCATATGTCAGTGGACAATTAAAGTATTAATCAAGTTATAGTCAAAAACTGGAAAATCTTAAAGAGCAATGCTGATTTATTTAAAGTTGTAGGTGATTCTTTGAAGTTTCATTATGAAAGGGAATACAGTTTTAAAGAGTTTACTGTGGAAAATAAAAACCATAATGCATTTACCTTCCAGAAATAAGGCATATGGGATATTTTAATGTGGATATTGTAATGCCTGTAGGTATATTTTGGAGGATACATTAGTTTTTTCACTCATTTTGAATGACGAATTCCATTAAAATATCATTACAATAGCAATTAATTTGGAGTTGTTTGCATTGATACATGTGATGCATGTAGTCATTTTTATGCTGGGATGACTACTTTAAGGAGCATATAGCAGTTATAAAAAGTAAAGATACTATGAATGCTTTATTCAGATATTTGTTTGAATGTCCTGAATGAAAATTCTAAATTAGTGTATTAAACCATAAACCATGTGATTACAAAGGTGGAGATTATAGAAACCAACTGGAAGCAAGAGAGACTAGGTGGCAGTTAAAACATGAAGAAAACAGACTACCAGGTTTAAATGGAACCATAAACATTAACCCCAGGATTTAATAAAATCCATGTAGGCACCATGTACAACCTACATGGAATGTATCCGTGCCTGTGGTCACGGTTCCCCGTCGGCAGCACACCATGCATATTAATGATGGCACATTTTTGAGGGAGATCCGAGAAACACGGTTATTGAATCAGTGTAGGGAAAGGTGTATTGAGCACAGTGGCTGCAGATGAGTATGCGACTCACTGCAATGTCGTTTGTGTTATTTTTATGTTTTTTTTTTTCTTTTCCTTTGTTTTATTTTAATTTTTTTTTAAAAAAGCAAGTTTGCATGGTGTGGAGCACAGCAATGCTAAGCCGTGCTCACATATAAGAGAGCAGACACCTGCCAGACATCTAAAAATAGAAAACAGATGTATTTAATTATTTATTTAAAGGTGTGTTTCAGCATGTCTAAGTGTGTTTGCGTGGCGTGGTGTGCAACACTGCTTATAGGTAGCTCAGCGGTATATGAGAATGTATACTGGCTTTCACAGTATCTCTGTAGCTAAATGGGTAAAGTTATAGCTTCATGTGCAGTTGGTCCAGGGTTTGAATACATGGAAGGGAAAATATGCATTTAATTTTTATATCCATATTATTAAATTTTGTTATAAAAGATGGGTCCACTGCACTCTGCTAAGCTTTGCTCAACTGTGCTTAGACCTGCTAAGCACTGCATAAACATGGTAGCAGCTGCCAATGTTTGTACATTGCTCAGCTCTGCTTGGCTGGTTTGCACTCTGCTAAGCCCTGCTAAGACTACGGCTCTGCGAGTTTTTGCACCTCTCAGCTTAGCTACACTGCTTTTTGTGGTGCTAAGCAACACAGCACATTTTTTCAGTGTAGCCCAATGATGTGTAAGGGCAGGAAAACAGTCTATATTAAGCCCAATAGGTGGAAATACAGCAGAATCCATTGGAGTTCTTTCTCTGATGGTTACTATGACTGGTGTTGGTGAAGGTGTGCACTTTTGGGTGCATTGATGGGTCATTCTGGAGTCCAGGGTCATGGTTGGATTCCTAGTTGAAAACCATGATGACTGGCTGCTGCAGAGAGGATTCCAGGGCTTGGAATGTAACAGAGAGGCCTGGGACCAGCTGGCCAGAGACCTCACCAGTGTTACTGGTATCTCCCACATAGGTGAACAGTGTCATCACCACCATGATGACCTGACATGAGGAAAGAGGGAACTCTTGTACACCTGGGTCTAAGAAGCTCAGGCAAGGAATGCCCCACAGATATGTAAGTCATTTTACCTCTGTTTTAGCAATATGTAATCTGAATGTCTGCAAATCTGGAATGCATAATGGTGTGCTTCTCTCCCAACAGCTGCAGCTGAGAGAGGTCGCACCATTTAGTCACACACCAGGTGCTTGGCCAGGTTAAGCATTGAGTCTGTTGAGTACAGATGTATTATGCTAACGGTAGTGAAATAAATACGAGAGAGAGAGAGTAAAGCATCAACTGCAAAATGATATATACAGTAATGTTTGTAGTGCAATAAATGTGGAATTAGAGCTGTATTGCAATGAAAGAAAAATGCCAACTGTAGTGCAATAAAAACATGAAATAATGCCAGTAACTGCATGAAACAATTTATACGTCCTATGCAGATGTCCCCTGCAGTCCCAGATATTGGGTTCTATTCCCATGCCCGCCAACCAAGGTATGACAGCTGTTTCGTGTCTGTACTCTACACATATATGTCTTTCAAGTGTGACAATTTTGTGCAATGCAATTAATACTCCATAATCCATCTGTCACAGGATTACCATGGAAATGATTACCTAGATTGCAAAGCATCACCAAATCAGCCCACAGAACACCTTGGTAGTTATATAGGTCCACCTGATGTGCAAGTGTTTTGTGTAGTTATACCCACAGTTGTTGCTGCTTGGCCCATAGTGTCCCATGCAAATAGCTTGAGAGGTATGCCCATGCTACCTCAGCTATAGGGCACTTGTCGTGACTGTACACATAAGTAAAATACAGACCCATAGAGTAAACAGTAGTTGTCAAAGAAATAACCAGAAATGTAATAAATCCAATATGCAATTCGAATGCTCAATATTTATTAAAACAAAAAACAACCGGTAAGCACTTTCATTCACAAAGAACTTCTTCAGACCTGGTTGTCACACATACAGAATTCATATTTATAGTTTGCTTAAGTCACATGACTCAAAACATTAGCAGTGTTTTAATCCTTTCTTACATAACACTGCTTTAAAGTTTTCCATATCATTCATACCTAGATTTGCACCTGTGTTCAACCTCACCTGCTAAGCATATTCTTTCCAGTTTAAATCCACATCTGCATCCCATCTCTTGTCTGCATTTAAAACTTGGTCAATAACAGAAAAACTAAAACCCACTTTAACTCTGTTATAGCAGTTAACATGTCTTGCTAGGGCATTAGTTACATCCAGTTTTTCTACTGCCCTCAGGTGCTCATAAATTCTGCGATGGAAGCTATGTATAGTTCTTCCTATGTAGAATCCATCGCAAGAATTACATAATACTAGGTACACAATGAATTTAGACTTGCAATTATAATTTCCCTTGATATTAATAGTAAAGTCTTGAGCATTTACTACTATTTTATTCCCCAGTACCAAAAACTTACAATAATTGCAGTCTTCACATCTTGACAGCCCATTATAAGTAATAGGAGTATTACAATTTTGGTTTCTAAAAAAATCCTTAAGACTTTTCCCTCTTTTTGTGACAAAAATAGGACTCTCATATAAAAAAACACATAACTCTTGGCATAGTAGGTGAAGTTATGAATCATTTACAGGAAGGAACCAGCAAACAAGTTTTTCAGTGTGTGGATGTTTACCAAGAAGTTAGAACAGCAACAAGGAGCTGGGTGCAGGTAGTCGGCAATCAAGAAGCTGGGGAGTTCAAAAAGCAGTCATGGGGACAGAATCAACAAGGCTATGGTTGGAAAAAGAAATGCTTTCATAACAAAAGGCAAAAGAAGCTCAACAACAGCAACAACACTTTCAAAGGTAACTTTTATATGAACAGGAACGAGCAGTGTTGCTGCCAGCAGGGAACAAAAATATGGAATGTGCAGAAAGGAGCTGGAGAGAGCTACCAGTAGCACCATTGGAAATAGGACAATCATTAACCAAAGGCATTGTACATATGAATTTTAAAATAGTGAATTTGTCTGCAGTGGTACTATATGTAGAACAAATAAATGTTCTCAGTAAAGGACTTAATTTTGTGCCGTCGTCAAGGGCAAATATTGTGTCTGTAATAAATGTTTTAAGGGTTTTTTTTATGAAAGAATTAATTTGAAATTTCTTTTTTCAAGGCAGGGCATGTTAGCAACATTGTTTTAAACAAACAAGTGTTTTTAATCCCCCCTTAAGCCAGAGTTAGAAGCATTTTTGCTTACATGTGAAAAAGAAGTCAGGGAATTATTGAATAAACACAACAAAAATTGTATTTATAATATGACTAAGACTGAGAAGGATGCTTTGTGGTTGTTAGTGGATGATACAGATATTTATATCACTAAGGCTGACAACGGTAATGCAGTGGTAGTCATGGACTATAGTTTTTTTATAAAAATAGCATTTATGAGTTACTGTCTGATGCTGATTTTTATGTAGAAGTGAATTGGATTGATATAGATAAAAGTTTTAATTTTATAAACTTACTAATTGAAGAATGGTTAGTTGAAGGAAGAATCAGCAATGAGTTAGATGGTTACTTTTGTATGAGTATACCCAAGGTGGGAAGGTTTTTCGGTCTTCCCAAAATATATATGAACTTGGATTCACCAAATTGTAGGCCTATAGTAACAAACGGTGGTCGTAAAACCAAGTCCATGGCTATCTATGTAGATAGATGCTTGCAAAAAGCAGTGATTTCAGTGGAATCATATAGTAAGGTTTCATTTGATTTTAAAGAAAGTGTGAAGAATGTTTCCCTGAGAGATAATACGTGGTTATTAACTGCTGATGTATGTTCAATGTACACTGTAATTCCCAATGAAGAAGGAATTGAGAGGGTTACAGGAGTGCTGAGGGGGTGTCCTGATTTTAATGGTGAGGAGATTAGTCTGTTGGCTGAACACTTAGATGTGATATTGTCTTACAATTTATTTAGATTCGACAATAGATTTTTTAAACAAAATAAAGATGTGGCTATGGGGGCAGCTACGGCCCCGAGCTATGCCAATTTGTTTATGACTAGTTGGGAAAGAGAATTTATTTTTAATTTTACATTTGCTAGCAATATTTATTTTTACAAGCGCTTTATTAATAACTTGTTTTTTTTTTTATCGGAAGGTTCTAAGTCTGAATTGTTGAAATTCTGTGAATATTTAAATTCTGTTACAAGCTATTTAAAGTTTTCTTTTAATATAAGTAAAATTAGTGTGAATTACCTGGATATGACTGTGTACAAGAAAGGGGGAAAATCTTGGTTAAAATTTTTAAAAAAGATGTCCAGAGTAACAGCTACTTGGAATATAGCAGTTTGCACAGTGTGAACTTGAAAAATAATATTGTGTTTGGTCAGCTTGATAGAATAAATAGACTCACTGATGAAGATGAGTATTTTTTGGAAGAATGTGAGATGTTAAGAAAAATTTTTAATCAGGGGTTAACCTATTGGGGTAATAAGTGAAGCAACAGATAAAATTAAAGCTGTGAGGAAGAAAGGGACAATAAAGGATGTTGAAAGGAATAGTGAAGGAGTAGATTATAATCTGAGTTGTACACTGGAAAATTCAGTAGATATGTACAGTATTAAGCAGATCATCACAAATAATTGGAAATTTTTGAAGAATTCCCAAGAGTTAGGTGCTTTTTTATATGAGAGGCCTATTTTTGTCACAAAAAGAGGGAAACGTCTTAAGGATTTTTTAGAAACCAAAAAATTTAATACTCCTATTACCTATAATGGGATGTCAAGATGTGAAGACTGCAATTATTGTAAGTTTTTGGTACTGGGGAATAAAATAGTAATAAAGGCTCGGGACTTTACTATTAATATCAAGGGGAATTATAATTGCTAGTCTAAATTCATTGTGTACCTAGTATTATGCAATTCTTGCAATGGATTCTACATAGGAAGAACTATACGTAGCTTCCATCGCAGAATTTATGAGCACCTGAGGGTAGTAGAAAAACTGGATGTAACTAATGCCCTAGCAAGACATGTTGTTACCTTTCATAACAGAGTTAAAGTGGGTTTTAGTTTTACTGTTACTGACCAAGTTTTAAATGCAGACAAGAAATGGTATGCAGAAAGTGGATTTAAACTGGAAAGAATATGCTTGGCAAGTGAGGCTAAACACAGGTGCAGATCCAGGTATGAATGATATGGAAAACTATAAAGCAGTGTTATGTAAGAAAGGGTTAAAACACTGCTAATATTTTGGGTCATGTGACTTGAGCAAACTATAAATGTGAATTTTGTATGTGTGACAACCAAGTCTAAAGAAGTTCTTTGTGAATGAAAGCGCTTACCGGTTGTTTTTTGTTTTAATAAATATTGAGTGTTTTATTGTCATTCGAATTGCATTTTGGATTTATTACATTTACAATTGTAACTGTGGAGATTTATTTAAATAACCAAAAATTTTACTAATGGACTGCTTTTCTCTCTCTTCCCAACCCTAATTTTCATTTATTTCTTATTGTTATTCATTGGTTATGGTTTACTATTAACCTATGTTGTTATATTTACTGTATTTTGGGGCATGTGTTTTATTATTGTTTTATTTTATAATGGTTGCATATTAACATATCTTGTTAAATTACCTATTTTGTTGGCTGTATGCTGAAACTGTTACTGTTATGTTGCTAACATACTGATTGTTCTGTTATTTATTGTTGTGTTTCACATAATATGCATTGATATGTAATTGAGTTATTTCCAATGTTCTGCCGTGCTGTTATTACTAACAATGATTTCTTCATAACTAACATATACTTATTGCTATACCTCTATTACTACAGCACTTCAGGATAGGCTGGTTCCAAGTGATCTGCCTACTTTGCCTCAACTGGCTATGGCACTGGGTCCTAGCAAATTTGGGACCCAGACCGGTGGTACCCCCTCTGCTTCCCCTGCATGACCTGCGGCGTCGAGTGAGACCACCTCAGGTGACAGAGCTCAGCCTCCCCCTAGGAGAGGTAGAGGTGGGGGCATTGTCACCCAATCTAAACTGCCAGTCCTGGTGCGCAGGATTGTTCATCAGCACTATTAAAGCCACCTGCAATATATTGAGGTCATGCTGGCCAACTTGATGGAGAAGTCTCACCCTGGTGTCTAGCCTTCAGCACAGCCACCCTTGGGGCAGTGAAGCAGCAGTGTCTACAGTCCCATGGGTGGGGACATGAGTCATGCTGCTGTGGTCTAGAGGCATGTGCAACTTGGATTCAACAACACCCTCCCCATCGAAGGTGTTCAGCCAGCTCATGTGTCACACACTGCCCCTGTCTACTGTTATTCTATTAACTTTCTTACTTTGTATGAGCAATAGTTACAGTGCCCCTAATTTTGGGCCCTTTTCCCTCTATTAATTATGGCTTTGTTCAGATATCTTGCTGTAACAGTTTCACAGCTATGTTAGGCATAGCTGTCAAGCAGACAGGGAACAATGTGACTGGAGACAGTGAACTGTCCACTCTACCATGTATGGTCCACAGCTCTTCAACTTACACAAGTGTAGGGCTAGCACTGGGATTTGCTCTGTACATGTACATACTTAAACACCACTGTCACATGCAGGTCACCATGTGCCATCGATGCAGTGAAATGCTATTATGTGTTGATGCACAGGGTGTCTACATTACTTGACATGTACTTGTGTAGTGCAGTATTGTTTTGCCATGCCACTTGCTTTGGGCCACAACAGGTACTGATGCTGCCATGTGTCATTTCTACACATCACACTTTGTGCATCTTTTTCATGATGATGGAATGGCAATAGTGTGGCAGAATGACAGGTGTGTCACAGATCTGTGTATGTTTCTCTACCAGGAGTCTGAGGAGATACACCATGGACACATGGCAGCAATACAGCAGCACAGGATGGCATGACAGCACATCAGAAATATTATGTCAGCAAGGTACAGTGATATACATGCATGGCTCCCAACTTGCATATGTGTAGAACAGCATATCCGAGACAATGGGTGCAGTCAGCTTAAATATGCATTCATACTTTGTGATAAGATCTGTTACCCTTGTTATGTGTCACCTGGGTTTTGTGAATTTACAACTCTAGAAGGTGTGGTGATGGAGTTGACACATCTACAAATATCCTGTGTCCAGGTCAGACAGGTGGCAGACATCAATTATGATTATGTAGAGTTGGGCAATTAAGGGACAGCAGCTAGACATAGGGCCATAAAATGCATAACCATTCGGGCATCTCCATATTGCTGCAAGGGGATATATTTACAAACACACACACACACACACACACACACACACACACACACACACACACACACATGCGCACACACACACACACACACACACACACACACACACACACACACACACACACACAGTTGGCTGATATGAGATTAAAATCCCTACCTATCTATTATCACACACAATTGCTCACAGTACTTATTGGGCATGCCATGGAGCTTATCAGCTGTCTTAAGGTGGATGACATCAGCAGGTCTTGTAGATGAGGACAATGTGGAGGCCAGCAGCCAGTCACAGGGCTACAAAAATGCATAACCATTGCTTAGAGATAGCCCATATGGGCATATCCATAGTGCTGCAAGGGGATATATTTACACAGACTCACATAGTTGGCTTATATGAGTTTGGAACACCTAGCTATTTATAATTACACACTATAGCTCACAATACTTATTGCAAGTGCCACAAGGTTTATCTGATATTAGATTGTCTGCAGTGCTGTAAAGGTGAATGACATCAACATGCCTTGTAGAGGAGGGCAATGTGGAGGCCAGCAACCAATCACAGGGCCATAAAATGCATAACCATTGCAGAGAGCCCATGTGGACATGTCCCTACTGCTGCAAGGGGATATATTTACACAGACACACACATAGTTGGCTGATGTGAGATTAGAACCCCTATCTATCTACTATTACATACTATAGCTCACAGTACTCACCGCATGCACCACAGGTTATGACTGTTATATATGTCATTGCAGGCACAATACTTGTGGAATATGCAAAGTAGCTTTGTGTTGGATAGCATGTGTGTCCTGCAGAGTGATACTGCTTGGTACTGTTATTGTATCTAGGAGTGAGATACCTGTTAATATCCCTCCTATGTGTATACAGTTACCAGTATGGCCATATGTGGTTGGTTGCAGTTAGATAGGCAAACATGTAGACAGGAACAATATGGCATGTCCAAGGCATGCATTGCAACCATTGTACATTACAACACTTGCTAACCTATGTCTTTCTAAAAAGTGACATTCCGCAGGCACAGGGGTCTGTGCGTGAGTGGGTTTTGTACTGTTGTTGCCTTGGTCTGCTTCTTTGGACAACTGTTGAAATGTGTATGTGCAGATAACCTCAGCAGTCTGAGGTCTATATATATATATATATATATATATATATATATATATATATATATATATATATATATATATATAAAGATATATAATATGTAGTAGGGATGTTTCTCTTTAAATGTTGCTGTGTTTGTACATTATGCAAATGTGTTACACAGATATATATGTGGAGAGTCTATGCATCATTGTAATTTATATAGCAATATACATATATATATATATATATATATATATATATATCGGTATCATATGTATATGAGATACATACTGATAAGTCCACTAATCATGTCTGATGGGCATAGGGACAGACAGATATGTATATGTAGCTGTCTGTATATACAGACATATTTCCACAAAGTAGGACTTTGTAAGGAAGAAGCAACACACTTGTGCTCAAGTTAGCTAAGTGTAGGAGCATGCCCAGTGGGACTGTCAGCTCTTACAAGGTGACTCCAGGCCTCAGATACCTGTACTCTGATCCAGGATTTTATGTGCTCAGATATTGGCTTCTGAGACTGTTTCCACAGTACAACACATCCCTGAAATTGTCCAAGGCATCCCCTGGCTGTGTGCTTTACTTAATTTGTGACTGGGGTACATAATGTAACACCACACACACAGGATGACAGTCTGCACACCTCTCACTGTACATGTTTTTGCAGAATGTCTGGCATTTCATCCCATATGTACATTTATGGTGTTCAGGTATAATATTGTATAATGCATTCACTGAACTGTACTAACTACTGACACATTCAAGTAATGCCCTTTACATCCTGCAGCTATTGTGTTCTGTTGCAACCTGCTGTTATACTAGTCGCCTTCTAGATTCATCAGAGCACGTGCAATGTCTGTCTGTCTGTTGTTTTGGCCTTTTGTCCCCCATTGTCTCTGACTTTGTCCAGCTGTGTTGCAGTAACAGATTGACGGGGTATGACAGTCTATGGGAATGCCACCATACTAGTACCTCACATGCTAAAGATGTGGATGTTGCCAGATTCAAACCATTAACGCCATCACCCATGCTAATGTCCCTAGCAGAGTTAGCCACATGATCCTCCATACAAAGAAGTGTCATTTATCACATAATCAACAGCATACAGACATACATTGTCACCCCTGCATTATGTGACACTTATGATATGTAGCCAGGTTCTATATCACAGCCCTAGAATTGGCTGGTCAGCTGATATATCATTGCAGACTTTGTTACAGCAGTTGTATCATAACACAGGTGTGTTGGGGGTGGAGGAAGAACAGCACATGATCTGCTGGCATAGACAGTAGTGCAAATATCACGTGACCCCACTGATTAACATCTCCCTTGACTGCTGTAGTGAATATTCCAGCCATGAAGCATACTGAATATTATGGAACACATACTATTGGACTGGGTATCTGTAGTCCCAAGTGGATGTTACATCTTTCCAAATAACCCATTGTATTCCCTTGCATACATGCAGCAGGTCCATACATACCATAGCATATTATAGTACTCCTTATAAGTGATGTGTAGGTGAGTGACTTACCTTGCGAATGCAACAGATGACAGAACTGTAGTTCAGGGCTAAGTCTGTCTGATGCATACAATGCTCAACCAATATATGGTTAGCTACAGGTCGCGTAGGTTGACTAGCATCATTTTTAATATATGTATGCAAGTTGGAGTAAGGTGTCAGGTCCTAGGCCCCTATTTTTTCAGTGCATGTGCTATGCATTGTCTCTGGGCCAGGGCCAGGGCCTACTGGGCATGCCTACATCTGCCTACAGGGACATCTTCAGGGGTTTCCTCCTCTGAGTCCCCTGTAGGTGTAGCTGTGGAGACCTAGACACTGGTGTGGGGGTGGCTGTGTATCCCTTCCCTTTGCTGATCCTGCTGTAGCTGTTTCTGCAGGTTCATACTGTGTAGCATAACGCATACTGTGAACATATGTGCACATGTGGCTGGAGAGTAATGCAGGGCTCCACCAGATATATTGAGGCACAAGAACCGTGACTTCAACAGCCCAAGCATATGCTCTATGATGTTCGTAGTTTCTGTGTGTGCCTTATTATAGCATTCTTCCATGGGTGTGTGTGCATTTCTGATGGGTGTCATCATCCATGGTTCCAATGCGTAGCCAACATCCCCAGTAAATGGCCATGTGGGATGGCACTCTTTGAAAACATCTGGTACAGCTGTGATGCATATCAGATATGGGAGCCGTGATAACTGCCACGGCTACCAGCACACACATTTATGATAATGCCCTTGGCATTGCACATTATCTGGCAGTTGATGGAGTGATACCCCTTGCGGTTGATGTAGAGTCTACCCTCCTCACTGGGTGGTGCCTTGATATGTACATGAATGCAATATATGGCACCCAGTACCTCAGAGTAGTGTGCTACATGCTAGAAGTGTTGCATATTGCTGGCTCTCTCCTCATGGGCCACAAAAAACGAAAAAAGCAGCACACACTGGATAAGAACTGATTGTTTTACTGGATTCTGGTACCTCGGCCTTCGCCTTCACATGGAACAATGTTGTAAAATACAAACCAGTGAATATGTGGCCTGTTATAACTAGTGATGAACTTTTAGGGAACATTATTCCACATAACATTGTTTTTTCTCATACAAGATGTAAAAATTTAAAGGAATTAGTCAGAAGTAAGGGCAAAAAGGACAGGGTCTTTAATGCAGGCTCTTTTGCATGTAAGAAATGTAAAATCTGTGATAAAATTGTTAATTTAGATGGGCATAACATTAATGGGGTGATATATCATGCTTTAGACCATTTTACTTGTAATTCTTCAGGTGTGATATACATAATAGGTTGCAATTGCATAGAACCAAAATGGTATATAGGACAAACAAAACGCAGGGTTAAGTTAAGAATTTTGGAACATCTGGGGGATGTTAGGAACAACAGACTTGATAGTCCAGTTGCATGCCATTTTCACCAATTCCATAGGGGGGATTATTCTGGTTTCAGATTTAGTATTTTGGCAAAACCATGGGGAATAGGAGAAAACAATATTAATTTTCCACAAAATTAGTGAATATGGAATCCAGGTTTATTATAAATTTTGGAACATTATTTCCCAATGGTATGAATTTAGAATATTAATGCCTTAAGCAATATTTTGTAGAATATTTATATATGAATGTGTATGCATATGTTTCTTTAAATGGTGAAGCATTTAATTGATTAATTATTTAATTATTTAATTGATTGTGTAAAAGGTGTATTTATACTGGTTTGTATTTTACAACATTGTTCCATGTGAAGGCGAAGGCCGAGGTACCAGAATCCAGTAAAACAATCAGTTCTTATCCAGTGTGTGCTGCTTTTTTCGTTTTTTGTGGAGATATTAGTGGATTGTGGATCCAGTTGAGTTTGTTTTTTCTTGTTCAATATGAGTGTCAATGGAGCAGCTAGAACACCTGGGACTGGCAGTAGATCTGTAACCAGTTTGGATTTCTCTGTGGTATGGAAAGATAGAGAAAGCAAATTGGCTTCCTCTGATCCATGGCTGCAACGTTCGGATGAAGCTTCAGTTAGATTCGAGGAGCTGGAGAATTTAATGGTAAAAGAAGCTACAATATTTTATGACATTAAATTGCTTGAAAAATATATTGATTCTAACATCACCCCTAGAGGTCTCCGTTTACCATCCTATAACTTTGCGGATGAAGACGCCGATTTGTTTGAGGAGTGGAAGGATGTCTCTCTCAAATGTACGTTAGGTTGGCTGAAAATATTGGTCAAACGTAATGTAAGAGCACTCGACAAGTTACGCTCTGAAATTATTAATATGCAAGAAGAACTTGTCATTAAACATTCCGAATCAGTTTGCGAGCAAAACATCATGACCATTAAATCCAAAGTTGTGAAAATAGAGCAACAGGTCATTTCACGCAAGAAGAGGAAATATGTGAGAGATCAAAATGACTATGCCACGGGTAAAATCTTCTCTTGGCAATACAACTTTAAGAAGGGGCGTGGCAGATCTTCCTGGAGCAGCAACAGATCTAGAGCGCGGAATGAAAGAAACGCCAGAGATACATCTTCGTCTTCGATTGAAGCAAGTTCAAGCAAAAAAAGTGTTTCTTTCGAAAATATTAGCACGGAAGGTGTTTCCGATGAGACTTTAAATTCTGGGGCTTCTTCCAATGAGGGTTCAACTCAGAGAAAAGGTCGGAATCGGCGTTTCCAGCAGAGAGGGAGTAAAAGATTCTAATGGACTTTTAACAACCAGGTCTGTTGTTTTGAGACCAGGTATTGCATTTATACATAATGTTTCCTGCAATGATGTTGGTTCTATTACAAGTTGTGACCATTTGAATGTTATTAATCTTTCAGATTGCATATTGACAGAAAGTATGTTAGATGTTTTGCACATGGGTACAAAATTCATTCCCACGTATATTCCTACACTAGCGGAGGTGCTGCTGGAGGTTAAGGCCTTCTGCAGAAAACTGCATCTTAAAGTTCATTTTCACAAACGGGCATCAGATTTAGGTGGTGACACCAATTGTAATGACATTTGTGATGGTATTAATGATTCACTGTTGGATAGTTCTCTTATGGATATTTCTATCCATGAAAATGAATTATTTGATATTTTTGATGGTGTTGAATGTACTGAACAAAATGTTAATAATGACAATAGAGGGTTTGAATATAATACCGGATATGGTAAACTTACAATCCCCAAAGTCCCATGTGTTAGCAATTTTAATCCTGTCAAAACTAATTCCTGCATTAATTTTTTTGAGAAGGCTTTATACAAGCAAGTGAAGGATGAATATTTTTCATTTAAAAAACATAAAAAATGTTATAATTTAAATAAAGAAGAATGGCAAGCATTGTGTAAGCTTAGGGAAATGAGTGATAGTTATGTATTTTTGCAATCGGATAAAGGTGGCAATTGGGTGGTTCTTGATAGGAATAAATACAATTCCTTAGCTCTTGAATTGCTTTCAAACACTGTGGTTTATATGTTGTTATCCAGGAATCCTATTTTTGAATTCAATGAAAAACTTTTGGAGCTATTAGAAAAAGGTGAAAGGTTGGGTTTCTTTTCACAGAGTGATGTCAAGAAACTGTACATAAAAAATCCAAATGATGCCAGATTTTTTATTTTGCCGAAAATACATAAAGATTTAACTAATCCACCTGGACGTCCAATAGTCTCGGGAAAAGGGGCTTTTTTACAGAATGTGGGTATATTTTTGGATTCGATACTAAAAGAATATTTGGTAAGAATTCCTTCCCATGTAAAAAATACGAAAGAAGTATGTGATAGCTTCAAAGGAAAGATTTGGCATGATAATTATTATTGGGCCAGTGTGGATGTAGTGTCATTATACACATCCATTTCTATGAGATGGGGTTTAGAGGCTATCCATTTCTTTATGGGGGAAGGTCCAAGAACCCACTTCATTATTCTATTGGTGGAATTTTGTCTCACTCATAATGTGTTTGAATTTAATAAAAAATATTATTTACAAAAAGAGGGAATGGCAATGGGTGCCAGTTTTGCACCATCATATGCCATTCTTTTTATGGGTTTCTTTGAAAATTTATTCATTTATACGGCAAAGTTTTTTCAAAATAAAGTGGTAGTTTACAAGAGATTCATAGATGATCTTTTGTTCTTGTGCAGGGGCAGTCCAAGAGAATTTGATGAATTCATCATGGGTTTAAAATCGAATCCATTTGGTTTGGATTTTACGTATCGGACCAATGTTAAAGATATGGATTTCTTGGATGTACACTTCTATACTAGTACAAAGGGCATAATTGAACATAAACCATTTTATAAAGAGACAGCTGTTAATAACTTCTTACATGCAAATAGCATGCATAGTGAGTCCTTAATTAAGTCACTGCCTTTAGGTGAATTTAAACGTATTGCTTCAAATACATCTGAGAATATTAATGTACATAGGGAATTTGATATTATTTGTGGAAAATTGCTTAACAGAGGTTATTCTGAGAATCTTGTGTATTCAAGCAGAACTAAAGTAGAAGAAATGTTAAAATTGAAGGAACAAGGGAAGGTATTTAGAAACAGAAACAGAAAGGGAACTGTAAAAAATTTAATTCAATCCAAGGAAGAAGTTCCTATAACAATGGATAAAATATTTTTTGTAAACAAATTCTCTCCCTTTTCTTCATTTTTGAAGAAAATTGTTTTGAATATGTGGCCTGTTATAACTAGTGATGAACTTTTAGGGAACATTATTCCACATAACATTGTTTTTTCTCATACAAGATGTAAAAATCTAAAGGAATTAGTCAGAAGTAAGGGCAAAAAGGACAGGGTCTTTAATGCAGGCTCTTTTGCATGTAAGAAATGTAAAATCTGTGATAAAATTGTTAATTTAGATGGGCATAACATTAATGGGGTGATATATCATGCTTTAGACCATTTTACTTGTAATTCTTCAGGTGTGATATACATAATAGGTTGCAATTGCATAGAACCAAAATGGTATATAGGACAAAAAAAACGCAGGGTTAAGTTAAGAATTTTGGAACATCTGGGGGATGTTAGGAACAACAGACTTGATAGTCCAGTTGCGTGCCATTTTCACCAATTCCATAGGGGGGATTATTCTGGTTTCAGATTTAGTATTTTGGCAAAACCATGGGGAATAGGAGAAAACAATATTAATTTTCAACAAAAATTATTGAATATGGAATCCAGGTTTATTATAAATTTTGGAACATTATTTCCCAATGGTATGAATTTAGAATCTTAATGCCTTAAGCAATATTTTGTAGAATATTTATATATGAATGTGTATGCATATGTTTCTTTAAATGGTGAAGCATTTAATTGATTAATTATTTAATTATTTAATTGATTGTGTAAAAGGTGTATTTATACTGGTTTGTATTTTACAACATTGTTCCATGTGAAGGCGAAGGCCGAGGTACCAGAATCCAGTAAAACAATCAGTTCTTATCCAGTGTGTGCTGCCTTTTTCGTTTTTTGTGGAGATATTAGTGGATTGTGGATCCAGTTGAGTTTGTTTTTTCTTGTTCTCTCCTCATGGGCGTCATGAAAATAAATGTGCTCACTGGCATGTGGTAGCATGGCATCCAGGAACTGGTGGAGTAGCCTGGATGCTGATGCCTGAGACATCCCCATTATGTCCCCAGTTGGTCTTTGGAATGTACCTCTAGCTAATACCCTAAGAGCTACACATACCCTTGCATCCACTGAGATGGCTTTCCCTCTGTTGGCACTGGGTCTGAGTTGAGGGTGGTAGAGCTCAGTGAATTCTTGTAGTATGTCCCTCTGCAGCCTGTAGTGTTCTACAATCTCCAGCTCATGTAGCTACTGGAAGGTTACCCTGCACCTGAACACTCTTCTCCTTCTCAGTCTAGGCCTAACTTCAGCAGCAGCAACAGCATTGACCTCTGAATCTAGAACATACAGATGTAGCAGACCTGCAGCATCACCTAGCATTCCTTCAGTTAAAACTCCCATGTCTGTACTCCACTTTTACAGAGTACGGGGATAAAATCAGATTGTAGGGTATATGCAACCGTTATAGTGCTATTCTGTAGATGCTGACTGTGTGATTGGCTACCTATGATGCATTCCACCTGCCAAGTACACGATTAAGTAGATTTAATGGCCCTAGTTTAAGTGAAACAGGGGTCATCAGCAACTGACATACTATTGGGTTTCTCCTCCATTTTTTTTTTTTTTTTGGACAGCCTTCCTCAACCAACACTGTGGTGCACCATGCAAACACATGCCGTGAAGGCAAACAATGCTCAGCAGTAATTGCACCCCCCCTCCCGAAAGGGCACTCTCAGCACAGTGGCACACCATGCAAACATGCTGAATCACATGCCCTGAAGGTAAACAAAGTGGTGTGCCATGCAAACAGGTGCAGATGAGCTCCAATGAGCTTACAAGTCCTCAGACACACACCCATCTTGATGTCAGCTACCTCTTCTCTGGACACCGACATTGTTCTGTGCCTGAACGTGTGATCTGCAGACAGGGGTACCCATTTGTGATATTCAGTAACCCAAACTCAGTTTCATAGGAATCCATGCACACAGCCTGGAAACTACACAATTTCAGGCCCTG
Source organism: Protopterus annectens (assembly GCF_019279795.1). NCBI lineage: Eukaryota > Metazoa > Chordata > Ceratodontiformes > Protopteridae > Protopterus > Protopterus annectens. The sequence continues at coordinate 1,009,233,193 of NC_056731.1, read as the reverse complement.
CTTCACTGGCAACAGTACCATTCCATATTGTACTGTAGATACTCCACTCAGGATCCTATAATACATTACTGTCACATACTACTACATTTGGTTTGTACAATATTTTTTATTTTTTATTTTTATAACAGCATGTTTGTGCACTGTGGCACACCACTCAAACATACATAGACCATTAAAAAAATTAATTATTTTAAAATATATCCCATACGGTTTTGGACACATGGTCTATAATTTTGCACATATCTGTGTCTGCTATCCTATTTCTGTCCATCAAACTACACTTTTGCAGCCCCTGTTGTCTGTTTAAATGCCCGTACATGGAATTTTTCCATATACACTACGGACACCCACACGGGGTCTGCAAGACTGCCTATCTGCTTCCTGGATCACTCTACCTCCCTCATTTGCATGCAGTTCTCCTACTTAGGAGGCAATTTGCATACCACGGATACTTCCATGTTGGTATGTGTGTGCACCGTCCAGCTGGTTTACTGGATCTCAAACCTGCTTACTTTCTTTTTTTTTTTCAATAATAATTTTTTATTATTTTTCACAACCCTATTACAAATTCACACATTATATACAATATATACAAAATGCTTCCTTTGGTTAATTTCACATATATATCAACCTCATGTATTGATCAAAGGTACAGCACTAACAATCAAAAGGAAAATAATAAAAAAAAAAAAAATTCAACATTAACAAATCCAAGCCAACAATCTGTCTTTTCTGTACATTTTCTATCTAATCTAAGGTTGATTTAGACTATATTCTGGTTCCCGAGAAAAAGTGGATAGTAACCTCTTAAGCCAAAATAATATTAAAAATTTGCTCCCAGATTTTTATGTTGTTGATATTTTTCTTGTGATCACTAATTAACAGTGTATGCACTAAGATGTGTTTTATTGCCAACAATCTGAAATTTTCCCACGATGTCTGGGCTGGGTTCAACCAATTTGTGGCTATATATAATTTCATTAATAAGCAAATATTCATAATTACAATTGTTTTTGATTTATTTAGATTCTCCGGGGGAATATGAAGAATCATGAACTCCCAAGAGAGTGTTGAATTTTGGTAACCCATTTTTTGTAACTGCAATTTTAATGAACTCCACAATTTATAAATGCACTTACAACTCCAGAACATGTGAAGCAAATCTGCTGTCTGATCAAAGTGGGCATATGGGTGAATTCTTCGCATCAAATTTGTGCAAAGTGAGACGAGTATAGTATGCATTGTTAAATATCATCAGCTGCGTAAATACCAATTTCTGAAGGGATACGGACTTTAATGTTAATTTAAATGCCTCCAATATCTTATTGTCGTCTGGGAATATCAATTTCTCTCTCCAGTAACTCGAGAAAAGAATATAATTATTATACTTCCTCTCTTTTACCAATTTATATGCTGCGGTTATATATTTTCTATCCTGCAACAGCGCTTCCCATAGATTACGAGAAATGATTAAATCTTCCCCTTTCATTTCAAAGTTGTTAAAATAGTTTATAACCAAGTCTTTTAGCTGTCTTACTATAATTAAATAGGAAATAGGGAGTTCTATTTCTTTTAAAATATCCTGTACTGGTACTCCTAGAAAAGGATATAAATCGAGTACAGTTAACTCCATGATTAAAGGGAATTTCTTTAGATCAATCAATTGACCACCAATTGTTAAATTTGGGTTCCTATGAAAAGGTTGGAAAACCATCATATATTTTAGTAAATTTAAGGAAGCGAAAAGAGTTCGAATTGCCGTTACATAACTTTTGATGTGCTCCATTAGCTTATATTTACTCATTGTCCAATTATTTAAAAAGGGTAATGCTTTAGCGTTGACTCCCACTTCATTTATATGCTTGTACGTTAAGAGCACCCATTTGGGTGTCCATTTTCTATTATCACTATCGAAGTAAGACATCTTTAAAATCCTATTGGCCTGAATCACTAAATAGTACATTTCGAAATCCGGTAATTCCAGCCCCCCCTTATTTTTTGGAGCCATCAATTTTTCATATGAAATTCTCGTCTTCCTAGGTTCCCAAAGAAATCTTCCCAATCTTATATGAAGCTGTTTAAAGAATGTTTTGGTAATTCTGAGTTGTGCAGCTCTAAAAATATATAACATTCTAGGAAGAATATTCATTCTTATGATAGCTGCTCTTGCCATCATCGGTAACTTCAATCTACTCCATCTTTCAAGATCCAATGTTATTTGATCTGTAGTTGACTTTACATTGTTAATAAAAAAATCTCTATTTTCAGTTGAGAAGACAATTCCCAGATATTTTATCTTTTCTTCCGTCAATACTTGTCCTATTAATGGTAGCATTGAAAAAGGTGTGGGTGTCTTTAATGGGAATATTTTAGATTTTTTAAAATTTAGCTTGTAATTGGAAATTCTCTCAAAGATTTCTATTACAGCTAATATTTTTTCAGTATCGGAAACAGGTGTGGTACAATATATGTTTAAATCATCTGCATAGGCAGCCATCCTAACCTTTATTCCATACAGTACAGGAGAATTATAAAAAACATTTTGCTTAAGGTGTAAAAATAAAGGCTCCAAGTAAATATTAAATAAGATGGGAGATAATGGGCAGCCTTGTCAGGTACCATTTATGATTTTTATCCTATTCGAGCATTCGTGATTTATAAATAAATTTGTGTATGCATTTCTATATAGTATCCTTAACATTGAGATAAACTCCTGCGGTATATTAAAATAAGGTAATGTATCAAATAAATAATCCAAATTAACCCTATCAAATGCTTTCTGAGCATCAATAATTAGGGCATACAAATTCAGGTTTTATATTTCGCATAAGAGATTAAGGTATGGAGCGTTAAGGTATTATCTGTGGTCTGCCTCCCATCCATAAACCCCGCCTGTTCCTCTGATATTATTGGGTTTATTACCTTTTTCAGCCTACTCGCCAGAATGGATGTCATGATTTTCATGTCCATATTCAAAAGTGATATAGGCCTGTAATTATCAGGATTTTTGGAATCACCTTTCTCTTTTAATATCAGAACTGTCCTTGAGGCATTAAAATGAGGATCATTAATTCTATTTAGAGTGATATAATTAAAAGTCTGTGACAATACACTGCTCAAAATCTCACTAAAAGATTTGTAGAATTCCGAGGTCAAACCATCTGGGCCTGGGGCTTTGTGAGGCTTCAGTTTCTTGATTGTTTCGGACACCTCCTCAACTGTAATCGGTTTGATTAAATCTCTATGAAATTCCTTGTCAATATTAGGGAAAGTGATTCTCTGTAAAAATCTTTTCTGTCTTTATCTTGCAAGAGTGTCTGCTTCTCACCATAAATCTGATTAAAAATTGTTTCAAAGGTCTTCATGATATCTGCCTTGTCAGTATATGTAGTATTGTTATAGTGTATTTCAGTAATTAATCGTGTTGATTTCATCTGGTTAATAATACGAGCTAATGCTTTCGAGGGGGTTTGAATATGATTTGCATATTTAACTAAATTTCTTTGTTCATAAAGTGACAAATTTCTATTATGAAGTAAAAATAGTTTTTTTTGACATCTTAATAGCTCAGTTTCTGTCTGTTCATTATAGTTCCTCATCAAATCTTGGTCCAGTAATTGAATTTTAGTTTCTAAATCCAATTGAATCTTCTTTTGTAATTTCTTATAATATGTAGCTTTTTGTATAAATAGTCCTCTTAGCTGCATTTTAGTTGTAGCCCATTCTATATCTATTGGGTGTCTATTTTGGGAAATATTATTTAATGACTGTTTAAGTATCTCCTTGACTTCCATTAATATATCTTCCTTGGTTAGTAAATATGGGTTCAAGGACCAATTATACCATCGAAGCCTCTTAGTATCCATATTACTACTGTTTAAGGTTAAAGTTATCTTTGAATGGTCTGAGAGTTGTCTGACTTGATTAGAAACACTAGGGTCAGCTGAGATCAACACCTCTGAAATTAAGAAAAAGTCAATTCTCGACCACATTTTATGGCAGGTTGAATAATAAGTAAAATTATCTGCTTTCCCTTGTGAGTGTATGTGTTTAAAAGGGTCATAGAGTTTGAATTCTTTCAATGCTACCATTGCCTGTTTATTGAACGCTGAAGAAGCACCCAACTTGTCTAATTTAGGATCTTGATAAGAGTTCCAGTCACCTCCCAACACTATATAGCAATTATTGTATGACTGTAAAATGGAATAGATTGAAGCTATGAAATGATGCTGATTAACATTAGGGGCATATACACATATTAGTACTATAGGTTTATCATAACATTTGGATATGAGAAGGACCAAACACCATCTACCCTCCTGATCCATTTTCACATCCCTAATATCTCCCTGAAAGTGATTCTTAACTAAAATTGCCACCCCTGCACTATTTGTTGTTCCTTCCGCCGTCACAATCTTCCTAACCCATTTCTTATCCTTCACTGATTCCCACTGATCATTAGTCATATGCGTTTCTTGTAATAAAATACAACATGCTGATGATTTGAGAAACAAATGAAAAAACAGCTTTCTTTTTTTCATGTTCTGGAGTCCTTTGACATTCCAAGATTCTATTATCCACATTTAACGTTCATTAGAAATATAACTCGATATCTAATCTCTTTGAGCAACCTTAGAATAACATAAGTTGGCATATCATCAATTGTATGGAAGCAAAACTGCCATCCTATCCCTACCCAGTGCCTACCCACTATTCCTCTGGACCAGGATGAACATAGTTTTTTTACATTACTGGAAACCATCTGAGTAACTAATCTACTAATTCTATTATTTAACAATGAAACACCATGCAAAAACCCTACAACAACTACTTCTATGTCTACAAAGCCTAATTCTGACATTCCCTACTAAACACTACTTATAGGTAACTACAGCTCTGTACATATTTATGGATATACAAATAAACTAATTGTACCCTGAGATTCTAATGTACTTCAATTCACTTCAGCTTTATATTCAGCAATAGCAAATAACATTCTAAATTGTTGTTCTATACAGTATTAAATATTAGTTGACATAGAAAGCAGACAGTTATTTAACATTTCCCAACATCCTGTATCTACTGAATAAAATGATCTAACTACTTTAATCTACTTTGTTCTTCCCTTACAACTTGCCTACTAACATATTAATATTGAAAACCAATGCAGTTCAAAATAAAACTATAATGGTACTTTCATTTGTAATAACCATATGTGAATAAGAGAGGAACCAAGGGGTTAAAATAAAAAAAAGAGGAAAAAAAAAGCATGAAGGGAGCACAGCAAAAGGAGAAGAAATAAGAAAAAATGCCTTAAATTACACATAAAAAAATAACTTCTTTTATGTTCTTTTATTATTATATGCACATTGTTTAAATCTGATCAACTAACCATTTTTACGTCATTTATCAGTTAGAAATAATACCACCTATCTACAAGAATAAAGGAAAGGAGTAAAGAGAAGGAAGATATAGGATAAAAAAAGAGAAAACAAATATAAAAAAAAAAAACTACAGTACCTTATTCTGCCACTACACATAACCATCTCCTTTTTTAATACACAATGCATTTCCACAGCGTTTACCTGCATCACTTTGACTTCACACACTATCTTACAGTCCTTTTCCTGCAAAATAAGTCCAAACAGGTTTCTTTTTACTTCGCCAGCAGTTCCTCTTTCTTCTCAGCTATTTATACTGTAAAGGCAGTTCAATCAACTGGAACTACGAGATAAGAAGATAAGAAAATAAAATTCCAGGCCTGCTACAAGAAACAGAACAGACAAAGGATTTTAAAGCCTCAGATTGTCGTAAATGAAACATCCCATTCTCCCTGGTGCTGCAGAAAGCCAAAATGGACTGTTCACATTTCTGACGATGGAAGAGCCTTAAAAATCTTCAAAAAAGTAGGTCTTGCTTCTTTCCTTGTGCTTACAGAGTATTTAATGCCATCCACAGTAAAAATTAGGTTATTAGGATATTTCATTTGAAATCTGATATTTTTGTCAATCAGAAACTTACAATATGGAGCCAGCATTTGTCTAGATTGCCTTATTTGTGTTGGTAAATCCTGTGCTATAGAAATTTTATTATTTTGCCACATTATAGATCCACCAGATTTTTTAATAGTTAACAGTACTTTGCTCACATCTTGGTAGTTCAATATTTTAACATAAACAGGTCTGGGTATATTTGAAGCTTGAGATTCTCTGTATGCTCTATGCGCCCTTTCTATGACCATCTGCTTAACAACCTCAGAGTCCTTGAGCAGTATTTTGAATATTTGTGTAATAGAAGTGATCAGGTCATTATATTGAATAGATTCTGGGATCCCTCTAATGATTATATTGTTACGTCTGGATCTTGCTTCCAAGTCCAGAATTTTATTTTGCATCATTTGAATGTCAGTTCCATGTGTCTCTGTTCTTTTAGTGAGCATTAATATATTGTCTTCATTGGTAGCAATTCTAGTTTCTGCTTTCTCCATTCTTTTGAGAATCCGATTACATGTGTCACTAAATGAAAGTGTTTGAGATGTTAGCTCTTTTAAGGCATCCTGTATAGGTAGCAATGCTGATTTGATTTCTTCCATTGTGACCTGTTGATCAAATTTTGTTGATGGCCCTGTTTTTGCAGTCTCTTGCTGTTTGATAGTTTTCTGTCTCTTGATTAAAGATTCTTTCTCTGGTGATTGCAAAGCTGACAGCTTGGTTTTGGAAGTTGTAGTTTCCATATTTTTGTCCTCCTTTGACATTTCGAAATTCTGCACTAAGATTTATTTCCCAAAGAAAAGTTACAAAAGTGAGATCAATCAGTCCTTTGTTTGGTGCTCTGTTCAGAGTCAACCTGACAATCAGATCCAATTCTGCTATTACCAAGTATTTTTTTTCGATTTTTCTTTCTCAGAACCAAAAGTGACTTCTGGTCAATTAGTAATAACTGCCAATTAGTTTGTTTACTCTAAGTATAACTCCACAGGGTTGATTTTTTTCTCAGGTATTTGAAGAGCTGAAGTACTGCAGTGCTTATAGAACGGCAGCCATCTTTGTTCCCCAAACCTGCTTACTTTCATGTAAGCAGTGTGCCATGATGCCTATGTGGAAAAAAGGTCCATGTAGGTTTTATTAAATTCCCCCTAAATGTTTTTTAAAACAAAAGTGTGATTAGATGTGAGCTGATTTTAAATATTTTGTAATTAAATTTAGTTCAAATGATGTGTAAATGCAAAAGGTTTTTGGTTTCAGTGTTTTATTTTTTGTTGTGTAATGATGAACTATGACCTTTTAACGATGATATCTTTGTTATTTAAGTTATATATTTTTAAATTTTTGCATACCACAAGTGATACTGATGAAGTCCTGGTTTAGAGTAGGATTGAAAGTGCTAAATAATGTATTACTGAGTTTTAGTGAGATCATTATATTTGATATACATATATTTATATCTTTATACATATACATATAAATGCACATACATGCACACACACACATGTTGCAAAGAGGCAGACATTGTGCGTGAGAGAGTGTGGGAGGAAAAATGATGAAGCACCCTGCAAAAATTATGTTAGAGTTTAACAGTATGTTTTGATTGTCAATATATGATATATATAGAGAAATTTTGCACTAAAATTAGAATTACCATTTCGAGAAGCAAGTCTTTGTGGGGAAAGTGTCACATTTCTCCCCAACAGGCAGGGAGGACTGCATTGAAACAAGGATGGAGCTAAATCAAAAATGTTTAGTGCTGCTAGTGAATGGCAGATTTATGAATAATTAGCAGTCTCTAAAGAATGAGAAAAAAAAAACAAGTTTCCTATATGGTATTTCTACAAGCTGTGCTGGAGAAAATGTTATCCTGAGTTGAGTAGCTGTGAGGAAAGAGAATCACCTGTGTGATAAAGTTTGCGGAAAATCGAAGGATAAGAATGAAATGCAGTTTCTATAGCTACCTTTATTCATTTATAAAATCAGTATGAGAACGAAGCTGGAAATGATGATCTGAACTGTGAACATTTCTGCAGTTAATACTTGGACTGTGGGCTTCCAAGAAAACTTATTCACAAGATATGCAAATCCTGATTTCTGCTGTGGACCAAGCTGAAGAAAGCATATATTATTTTCCCCTTCTAGATAAACCTGTTTTTTAAAATCTATAAAACTTGTTTTTAGATGTTTTTCTGTTTTTATTGCATGCTGAGGAAAGTTACTACAATGTATATTATACCAGTGAATGTTATTGAACTGCCATGTCATTAAGAGTTTAATAGTAGGTTTTTATTGGGTTTGCTAGCTAACATGGAACATTATTAGCAAGGATCTCTCACTCAAGAATTGCATATGAATGCACTACTGCTGGTTCATTTGACTGTTTGTGGGCTGTTCACCCGTCTCTTCATTTGGCTATTCACCCGTCTCTTCTTTTGTGCATGATGCACACTACGCATATATGTCGTTCCATGGTGGTGTGGTCTGGGATAGTGCACCAACACTGATTTACTGAGTGGGGGTGTTACACCTGTCCCTGTAGTTGTTTGCTTGTGGAGTTAGTATACATATTTAAGGGGATGTGGGAGCATACCTGCAAACATAAAAGACTGCATGAGTGACTTTGGTGGTACTGTTGATTTTAACAATAGTGTCAGTAAATAACTGCAATACAGTTTTAAATTTGTGTACATTTAGCAGCAGGTTTGGATCAGAGCTTGTTGTTGCTGATGTTAAAACACATACAGTCTTGTTTTGTCCAATCGTGTGAATGTCAGTAGTAGGTTGTCATGATGAGTCATGTACTCAACAGATTTTTTCCTTTAACTTGGTCAGTGAATGGAATGCTACACAAATGTAAGTGGACAAACACATGCCCGTGCGCGCGCACACACACACACACACACACACACACACACACACACACACACACACACACACACACACATATTTTAGATGTACAGCATTTGTGTGTAGATTTGTGTATAAGCATTTAAATGGTCATATATAGACTGCACCAAACTAATATATTAGTTAACTTCTTGCTGAAACGCATCAATTTTGTTCAGATAATTAATGCATTTTTATTGATGCTGAAGAACATTTGCAGCTCAAAAGAATGGTATTAGTGTCTGCAGTAGCTACAATGATGTGCCTGATTTATGGTTTAAAATTATGTATGCTATTAATAAAGATTCCCTTAAGGACAATAATATTTTGTATGATTGATTATAAAAATGTTCTCAAATCTCACATTAGGATGAAAAATAGAATTAATCCAGAATAAAAGATTACAGATCTTTGAAATGCATCATAATTTAACAAAATGTGCTAAACTGGAGTGATACATTCTGGACTTAGCCACTGTGTTAATAGTATTCCAACACAAGGACTTTTATTATGAACATATTTTCTCAAGTTAGAAAATGAAAAAAGTTCAGAAAGTCTAAATTATTATGATTTATTTGAAAGATGATTTTGCAGTCTTAAATGTTGATAACAGATTGCACTAAATATCCAAAAAGTTGAAACTAGCTTAAAAGGAGGAACAGTCAATCAATATCGTAATTAAAACTAATGTATATAAAAAAAAAAAACAGTAGCATACCAATTTTTTTCTCTACTATGCAATATGTTTTGTGTTTTCTGCTTACATTGTTAAATATTTATCTTAAATGTTGTACTGCACTGAATACTGAAACATTTTCCATATTTAGAGACTAGCAACATGATAAATGGAAGCTGTTTACTTGAATGTGATATTCAGCTTTTAATGAATGCAATATTTCCTGGATGTTTAACATTATAATTACATTGTATGACTGAGATATCAGCTCTAACATGTTGAAAAATGTTGTAGTCATTTTAATTCTTGTCCCCTTCATGTAGATTGAAATCAGTAACAGAGAACTGCTCACATATCAGATTTTCTCTGTGATTAATTAATGTTGAATTCTGTGGAGATAAACTTTTAAAAGTTCTTGTAATCCTATGGGAGGAAAAAAAAAACAGACCCACACCCAAAATATTTTAAAACTGTTATTTCCTTGTGACTTTTAATTCTGAGTTCTTATGTCTATTCATATTGACACGCACCGTTTTGACTTATATTGCAGGATATCATTCTTGTTTTTACTGTTTTATTAGCTAATCTCTTCAGTTTAGATAAATGGTTTATTTTAAGACACAACTGTTTGTCAGTTTTGAGCTTGCTGATTACCTTACTATAGATGATGTAATTATTAAATATACTGCTCAGTGATCAGGTTTCACACACACACACACACACACACACACACACACACACACACACACACACACACACACACACACATATTTTAGATGTACAGCATTTGTGTGTAGATTTGTGTATAAGCATTTAAATGGTCATATATAGACTGCACCAAACTAATATATTAGTTAACTTCTTGCTGAAACGCATCAATTTTGTTCAGATAATTAATCAGGTTGAAACAATGCCAAAGTCTTTTAAAAATTCTATTGACATTCATTTTGTGATACATATTCCTAGCTGTGAATTATTTTTTTTTAAAGATTTCTGATGAATATAGAAATACTAGCAAGGGATTACTTTATGTTTTAGGAATGGGAAAAATGCATAAGGAATATTAAATAGTCAGTAATCTACAGGGATGTATTAATAACAGATAGACTTATGGACATGATAAAATATCATTGATATGAAAGGCCATATAAAAGTGAAAAAAAAAATGTGAATGGCATGATAAAATATCATTGATATGAAAGGCCATATAAAAGTGGAAAAAAATAAAAAAATTTGAATTTTGTCTTACGAAATTGACAATTGCCTTAGAATGTTGTCCCCCCTGCAAAAAGAAATGAATGTGTTTTGTTTTAAGCAGATACATTCAAAAAGATGTGTGAAAATATTTACATAGTAGTAGTCCTTTTGTGTCAGTCCTAATCATTTGCTCCTACCATAATTTGGATGTACTTCATTACTAAACCAAATGCATGGGCATAACTAGATAAGTAAAAATTAGGATCAGCAGGAAAGGTAAGTATGGCCCTTGAAAATTGTTCCTAAAGATATATATATATATATATATATATATATATATATATATATATATATATATATATATGTATGTGTGTGTTGTTGTTTGTCTTTTCGGCTTTTCCCAGTTAGGGGTCGCCACAGTGGAACTCCGGTCCGCTAATGACTGGCAGTAGATTTTTATGGTGCCGAGTTGCCAGCCCAATGCCCAACCTTCAACAAAGGCAAGCCCATTTGTGCATGTCTTTCGAATGCCACTCGAGCACGGGGAGGACATGCAGACTCCACACAGAAAGCACTCTAGCCGAGAATCGAAAAGGAGAACCTCTTGCTGTGAGGCAACAATGTCACCGCTGATATATATATATATATATATATATATATATATATATATCTATATATATATATATATATATATATATATATATATATATATGTGTGTGTGTGTGTGTGTGTGTGTGTAGGGGGGTTTATTTGGGGTAGCCAGGTCATCTTAGTGACCATATAATTAGCTTTGCATTTGCAACATGTTGTGGGGGGGGGGGGGTAATGAGTTGCAATTCAGTTTAGGTTGATTCTACCAAGTGTGGTTTTGTAAACATTAACCATAATTTAAATTAACACTTTTCTAGTGAAAGCTGATATTAATTCAATACCTTGAGCAGGCTGTCCAATACCACAAAAAGAACAGAAAAGAAAAATAAAGACACAAAAAAAAAAATGTAAGAGAAAACAATTTTCTCATTTGTAGTTGCTGTGGGAAGCTGATATCCACAAAAGTGAGCTTGCGTTTGCAATGCGAGCTACCCAAAGGAATCAAAGACTATTCCCTAGGTACAACAGCGCATTCACAATTCAGAGCCTGAGTTTATTAGACTGCAAAGTATAATGTTTCATTACACTTTTCTGAGCATGTCCTCCAAGGTGTATAGCATATTAATACCTGCTCTTATATTTAGTAAATTGAAATCTTAGACACATTTTGTATTTTGGCTCATACATGGACAACTGAATAAGTTACAAAATCATAAACACACCATTGCATTGTGCATTATAGCACCTTGCTGAGGTCAAGTCTGCTTATAGCAAGCCCAGCTAACTGACAAAAGCTGACCGCTGAGCAAGGGACTTTGGATTTCCTTTGTGGTAAAGAAATACTTAGTGGCCACCTTGCTGCAGACTTGTATTTTCCTGCAGGAGTAATATTTGAAACAGGTTTCTTTGCTGCAGAATACATTTTTACTTGTTTTTTAATGTTAGTCTGAAAGTACAGCTGGGTCTTGTAAAAGCTGCTGCTTCTCACCACCTTCTGGAATATTAAAAATATAAAACACAAAAATTCCACCAGCAGACAAACCACACTAGTAGCCACAAATCAGAACTAAGTTCACAGAAAATCACCAATGTGGAAACACAGCAATCACTGTTCAAAATATCCACAGGTAAACTAGGCAGCAAACCACAGGCAGCAGGTAAAATAAATCCAGGTATGGAAACACAACTATTCACAATTTAAAATATCTAAAGGTAAAGTAGGCAGCAAACAACAGGCAGCAGGTAAAATAAATCCAAGTTTAATGCATATACAAACTGGTAAGCGCTTTCGCTATGGAATCATAGCTTCTTCAGACCGTAATGAAACATCTTTACTAAACATTTATATAACACTGTTATAATACACAGTGAAACAGTAAACAGTGAAAGTGTGTGTGTGTGTGTGTGTGTGTGTGTGTCTCCATCTCTTTATTACATGCTACATGCTAGAAACACATGGTATGAAGTGGCTCAGGTTACTTAGTAGGTCATGTGGACTTCCCTTTAATGTCTAGAGCCCCCCACCATCTGTGGCAGATATCTAGAGCTCCACCGTGAGCTATCTACCATGAGAAAGCATGCATGACTCCACACATAATTTATTGCCACAGATAGAAGGCTCCACTGTCTTCTTAACAGGTCTATTCTCCAATGATATTACACTTTGGTTTCCTCCAGGTGCCATGCAAGCGGCAAGCCCCAACTACCTCCATCCACCAGGATAGGCAAGCTGGCAACAAATATACCTTTCCTCCACAGTCAGTCTTCTCCATCACCCACACTGCTAATTAAATATGACTCATCTGGGTCACAGTCAGTCTTTTGTCCCTGAGTCTGAACCTGAGCCTAGGATCAAGTACCAGAATAATTTAATTTTCAGTATTATACTTGCAATAATCGAATTAAGTACTTAAAATAGTATTACAAAATAGTTTTGAATAAAATCCTTCTGCTGGTATGATAGTCGCAGTACCTTTAGATATAAAATGTACAAGCATCCAAAGGAACAAATTTTGCTGTCATATAGTAATCCTCTTTAAAGATCAGAATTAATTTTGTGCTAAAATAATGCTCTGTATCTGAGGAAAGACAAGACCAATAAATGCAAACATGTTATTTATCTGTTGTAAATGTTTCAGATTTCATACCTGGAATTAGTTGACTAATCTTCAAAACATGTTTCTTTGCTGTTTTATTTCCTGTTTTACGACATTATTTATTTTCTCTGTCATTTAAAATATCTAAACCTTATTTCCTCACACATGCTTAGATTGCAGATGGCACTGTCACATTTACAGCACAAGGATGTCACTGCAGCTTAGGTACACTCCAAATACTATGCTGACATTCTGTAATACACTAAGGTTCTTATCAGCCATAAAAATCATAGTTTGTAAAATCTAACAGCCAGATGTCACATATTTGACCCACAGTTTCTACAACAGGTGTTAAACATGTGTGCCGTCACAGTTTCTATATGAATCTAAACTAAGTGCCAGCCAAGTACTACTGTAAATTCAAATTAATTTAAAAAAGCTTCCATAAATTTAGACTGTCAAGTCTTTCATGTACTAATATTAATTGAAAGCTAATTAAATAATCAGAACAACCTACTTAATTCTTTTATTTTAATCATCAAATCATCTCACAACCTAAATCTGCATGCTAATTGCACCATTCAACAAATACTCTTAAATGACAATTTCCTCCTACCCACAAATTATAGCATAATTAGTGAACATTAAATGACTGATGGGGAAATTCTGACAACTGCATGTGAATAATAACTTCTATATGACCGATAAGCATAAAGAAGGAATAACAGAGAAATCAAAATAAGTCTAGTAAACTGGATTCTGACTAATTTCTAACAGTAATTAGCTGTTAAATTAAATAGATGTTTAGCTAACTATTGCCAAATAATGTCATAAAATTATATTTTTATTAATTGCATTATTGTTTACTTCATTCATATAACTGAAGTTTGTAGAACATTAAGTAGTGAAGACATCAATAAAAGATTTAAATAATTACTGAATAAATTGTTTTGAAAATATTATGATAAACTCGCTGAGTTCCTCTTTCAAATCTCTGTATCTAATGACCAAAAGTGAATGACACTCACTGAGTACATTGGCTGTTGTGAGTCAACATTGTGATAAACATATTTTATTAACTTGTCTGTAATGTATCTTTTGAGGTTAGTTATTAATCTCTCAATCTAACAATTGCCTGAACCATCGTCACTGAAATTATAAACCTCTTTAACAAGAATAGCATGATATTGAGCAATTATTAAAATATAATACTGAATAACTAAATACAGTGTAGAGTAAACATAGTATGAAGAAAACAGCCATCACATTTATCCTGGTTATCTGTTCTAGCAGACATGTCTTTAAAGATGTATGGTTGCAGATAAGATAAACTGTTTAAAGCATTTCTCAAATACATTCCTTCAGAGTGCTTGATATTAAAATTATTTTGCATGATGCTTGATGATTGTTCAGTCTTGCCATCTTTCTTTGAGTTTGCTCATTGTGTCTTTCTTATTTAGTTTTGCTAGTGATCATTATGTAGACTGCAAATTTAACACTTCTATATCCAGGCTTTCAGTACTGTTTCCATTAATGAACATGTAAAGGACTATACTACTAAAAATTATTGCAGTGCCTTAAGCAAACATCTCTTCTGTTTGCAAATAATTTATTAAGTAATAACTATTATACAATGACTCCCTATTAATATTCAAAAACGTGCATGCTGATTGGCCCAGTACAACCAGCATGCCCATTGCAAATCCCACAATATACCAGCGGAAAAAGGTCCGGTCACCCAGACTTTTTTCCATTGATATAAAGTGCCCGAACACCTTTTTTTTTTTTTACAATAAAAAAAAGAGAAAACGGAGCATCTGAGACTTTCTTTTCTCCATTGCTTCCATTTCAAAGCATTGATGTACTGGGTATGTGTGGGAACACAAGTCCCATATGCATATGCAGTACATCAAAACAAAGTAGCAGTATACCACAACCGGCGGAAGAACAGTAATCCGCCGTTATACAAAGACATTAAGAAAAGTAAGTATTTTTTTTCTTAAATAATGTCATTGTATAATAGCAATAACCGACTTCGTGGTTGTGGTATATTGAAGATTTACCCATGGTTGCCTTTGTCTAATCACTCAGGCTTCGCCCTCATGATTAAACCACTACAACTGTGGGTAAATCTTCAATATACCACACCACGTTGTCGGTTATTGCTTAATTATGTAATGCTTCCAAAGGAACACATGTGAATCGTTGTCCTTGGAACCCTCACAGAAGACAGATTAATCATCATTTATTTGACATTGCAAGGGGCAACTTGCTGATGTCTATGCAGTGCATCTTTTCCTATTACTCTTACAGAACACTCTTTTATTCAGAATAAATCTAACAGATAGTAAATACTGCATATTATTCTCAAGAGAAAGGCTGCCCAGTTTGTGGACATGGAATGCACTTGAATGCTTAATTGATAATATGTCATGTTATATTATATAGAATACCTTGCTATACTTTATTATATAATCACTTTTTTAAAGTTTGTTATCTTATCTATTTGCCAACCAGCCAGGGTCAAAAATCTACTAGAATTTCTTAATATGATTATGAAATGCATCAATGCTGTTTTGAATGCTTTGTAACTCCAGTCTTCTGTTTTTAAATACATGTTTATTTTTCCTCCTTAAATAAACAGATGATACTTTATTTTAGGGTTGCATTTAGGATCTAGCAAAAATTGCATCTTTACAAAGAAAACATCTACTTTCAGGTCATCAGCACATAGTTCTCATAGTTTTCATGAGACACTGACAGAAGAGACCTTGCAGTGTTCACCTTGCATGCAAAAAGAAATATTGTGTTCCTTAATACAAGTCCCTTCACGCCTTATGGGGATCAGATGAAGGATTTGCTATATTCTCTATTCAAATAATCATTCCCTTGTTGAGGTCAGTGGCAGATCCAAAAAAAAATACTATTATTGCCACAACTGTCACACTTCTGAAGAATGTGTACATCAGTATGAATTAAATGATTGCTTCTGAACAATGCGTAGTTGACTGCACTATTGTGATATGTTAGTTAACTCTGTTCCTGTATACTCAAATAACAACCACCTGTCTTGTCATGAATACCATCTGGATACCTCACTGCTTTTCGCAGACAATTCAGTGTTACAATAGAGGTTGCCATTCAAAGAAAGCACCTCATTGAAGTCTAGGACTATCTGTACATGGGTATCACACAGACATATATGAGGTATCGATAATAAAATGCATGCCTACACAGGAATATCATGAAATGAGTAATACTCTTCAAAGTGAAAGCCAGAGGGAGACATTTAATAAAGCCTACACTTTTTTTTTTTTTCATGTAGGCATCCCACAGCACTGCTAACATGGGTGGGAACAGTTTTAGATTAAGTAAGCACTGCTGAGCAGCGCACACGAAAGTGCCAGCAAGGAAACTTCCATGGCATACAAATCACCTCATAAGCAGGTGAATCTCATACAAATAAGGCAGGTAAACTGATCCAGCAAGCAGATAGACAGTGCTGCAGACCCGGTGTCAGTGTCCGTAGTGTACAAGGAAAAATTCCGTGTACAGGACTGTAGACAGACAAAAGGGGCTGCAAAACTGTAGGTAGATAGAAATGGCATAGCACACACAGATATGAGCAAAACTATCCTCTGTGTGTTCCAAAAGTTACAGTAAATATGTTAAAATATTTTTTAATAATCTTTCCATGTTTGCATGATGCACTGCTGTGCATAAACATACCGTATTAAAAAAATGTGGAAAAATCAAATATCATGAGACAGAAATGTATTATAGGACCCTGCATGCAGTATTTACAATGGTGCATTGGTGCTGTTGCTAACATGGAAGGGCTTGGAAGTGTGTAGTATCCAGGTTGTAGGCATGGATCACTGTGCAAATGAAGTTGAGTTACTGAATAGCATAATAGGGTAACCGTGTTTGCATTTGCCCTCAGTGTAGGCAGAGGACCATGTTGGTCCATACAGGAGGTAGCTGACATCAGGAGAGGGTATGTCCAATAACGTCTAAGCTGATTGGAGCTTAGCTGCTCCTGTTTGTGCGGCACACCATCATACTGAAGGTGGAAGCCTTGGGGGGTGTCACTATCCTCTGACATCTAACCTTTGTTTACCTACAAGGCATGTGTTTCCATGTGTATCCATGGCATGCCACTGTGCATGGAAGCTTGGGGTGGTATGTATTGACTGGTAAGCAGTGTTTACCAATGGGGCGCTCATTTGCCAGGTGCCCCGCAGTGCTCAGAGTATCTAAAAGGTCAAGGATGTATTAATTAGTGCTGATCCTTGCTTAACTTCAACTAGGGCCATTAAATGATGTCAATGATATATTAGGCAGGTACACTGCATCAAAGGTAGCCAGTCATACAGTCAGCACCAACAGTAGAGCACTATAAAGTATGTATACACCCTGAAACAATGTTAGTGGCTGCTGCAGGTCTGCTACATTTGTATGTGTTAGATGCTGAAGTCAATGCTGTTGCTGCAGACAATAGGCCTAGGCAGAGAAGGAGAAGACTGTCATACCCAGGTAAAGCTTTGAGGAGCTTAATGAGCTGGCGATTGTAGAGAGCTACAGGGTGAACAGGGGCAAACTACAAGAACTCACTGAGCTCTGCTGCCCTCAACTCAGGCCCAGAGCAAACAGAGGGGAACCCATCCCAGTGTAAACAAAGGTATGTGTAGCTCTTAGAATAATAGCCACAGGTACCTTCCAAACACCAACTGAGGGCATGCTGGGGGTCTCGCAGGCATCAGCATCCATGGTACTCCACCAGTTCCTGGATGCCATGCTACCACATGCCAGTGAGAATATATATTTTCTCCTCACCCCTGAGCTGAGGGCCAGAAATATACATAGCACACTACCCTGAAGCACTGGATGCCATAGATTGCACTCATGTACACATCAAGGCACCAGCCAGTGAAAAGGGTAGAATCTACGTCAACTGGAAGGTCAACTTCCAGGTCATGAACAATGCCCAGGGCATTATCGTGAATGTGTGTGCTGGCAGCCATCACAACTCCCATATATGGCACATGTCACAGCTCTAACAGATGTTTGCTAGAAGGGGACATACACACATGGCCATTTACTGGGGGATGCTGGCTATGCATTGGAATCATGGATGATGACACCCATCAGAAATGCACACACAACCACAGAAGAATACCATAATGAGGCGCACGTACAAACTATAAACATCATAGAGCATGTATTTGGGTTACTGAAGTCACAGTTCCAGTGCTTTGATATATCTGGAGGAGCCCTGCAGTACCTTCCAGCCACATGTGCACATATGCTTACAGTATGTGCCATGCTACACAATATGAACCTGTGGAAGTAGCTGCAGTAGGATCAGCATAGGGATGGGATACACAGCCCCCCACCAGTGTCTAGGTCACCACAGCCACATCCACAGGAGTACTCGGAGGAGGAGAGCCTGATGATGTCCCTGTGGGCTGATGAAGGCATGCCCAGTATGCCCTGGCACCGACTAAGAGACAACACATAGCACATTCACTGAAAACATAGGGCCCCTAGGGCCAAACATCTTACCCCTACTTGAATACATATAGTAAAATAGTGGATGTGAGGCAATCCAAACAACCTGTGCCTATCCAGGTATTGGCTGTGTACCACTTGCATCACACAGAGTCAGCCCTGAACTGCAGTTCTCTCAACTGTTGCATCCTCAAGGTAAGTCTCTAACCTACACAGTAATTGTAAGGATTACTATAATGTATTCAATGTATGTATCTTCTGCTGTTATGCAAGGAAAATAGTGGGCTATTTGGTCAGATTTAACATCCACATGGGAAAACTGATACCCAGTCCAACAGTATGCGTTCCTTAATTTTTGCTAGGCCTCATGCTGGGAATATTCACAACATCAGGCAAGGGAGATGTTAAACAGTGGGTGCACATGATATTTGGACTACTGTCTACCAAAGCTGATCATGTGCTGTTGTTTCCCCATCCCCAACACAGCAGTGTATCCATATAGCTACTTAACAGAAAATCAGCTATGGTATATCAGTGGACCAGGCAATCTCAGGGCTGTAACATAGATAACATTCACATATTGTATGTCTCTTCACACAAGATACCAATTGTACATATGTATGTTGTTCATTGTGTGATGGATGACCCCTGTCTGTCTAGTGACCTCTGTGGCTCAGTGGACTAGGAAAGCTAGCATGGTATTGATGGTTCTAATCTGGAATCAATTTTGCATGTGACTTAGTATTATGCTGGTGTTTTCACAGAATGTCATACCTACCAACCCCTTAGTGCAAAAAATATGGACAAAGCCAGGAAGATTGGGGGGGGACAAAGGCCAAACATAGGGACAGAGTTTAAATTCTGGTCACATAAACCTTGCTGGAAGTAAAGGTGTTGCGGTAGTACATATATTCTGATGGATATAAAGTCTGACACAAAAGTGTTTGTCTGTAGTTAGTAGAATGTATTGATCTCAACATTCAATAAAGCACCAGAAGACCACAAATGTGTGAGGAACAGACCAAACATATTATGAGGCAAAACTCTTGATATTCTGTGAAAGTCAGGACAGTTCAGAGGTATGCAGACTGTCAGTCTGTTGGTGGTGTAACATAACCAACCTCAGTCACATATTTAGTACAGCAGACAGCTGGGGAATGTTGTGGATATT
Source organism: Protopterus annectens (assembly GCF_019279795.1). NCBI lineage: Eukaryota > Metazoa > Chordata > Ceratodontiformes > Protopteridae > Protopterus > Protopterus annectens. Next base: position 1,009,213,078 of record NC_056731.1, on the reverse strand, counting down.
TTGAGTGAAGTGCAGTATTGCAGAAACAGGGACAGATGTTAATGTTTGAAACATACAAAATTCCAGACTGAAATACAGGCAGGTGTGGCATGGAGTCACATTATAAGTACTGACAGTCCCACTGGGCATGCCCGTTCACTTAGTAAAAATGAGCAAAATTCTGTTGGCTTTTCATTGAAATGACCTATTATGTATAAATGTCTAAACATACATATACATAGCCATCTATCAGTATCTCTCTCTCACATGCATAGTACATGTATCGCTATGTAGTGTCAAATAGATATATATAGCTATATATATTGAAATGATACATTGACTTCTCCATGTATCTACAGAACACATATACATATCATACTCACACACTGCTACATTTATATATACATCCTTGTTATATCCAAAAATATGCGTGTGGATGTCTGCATTGTCTGACATACCCTAATAATGGTGAGTAAACTGCACTATCACACAGCCATAATGTTGCTCAAAGGATCCAGACTAAGGGTGCAAGAGTACATAATCCACTTACCTACAGACCCCTATGCCTGCAGGATGTCACCACATAGACAGACACGGGTGAGAGGGTGGTGTAATGTATAATGGCATCAGAGCACATATGGACAGGGCACATTGTCCATGCCCACAGTGTCACCTGTCTAACTGCAAACAGCCACATATGGCCATACTGGTAACTGTACACACACAGCTAGGATAACATCAGTTATTTCACTGCTAGGATACTAGATGCAGATAACAGTATGAACCAATATCACTCTGCAGGCCACAGATGCTGTTCAACACAAATCTAGTTACTATAATGCACAAGTACTGCACCTGTAATCACATGTACAACAGATGCATCCTGTGGTGCATGTGATAAGTATTGTGACCTATAGTGTATAAGCCTAGAGAGGTAGGGGTTTAATCTCACTACAGCCCACTTGGTGTGTGTGTGTGTGTATGTGTGTGTGTGTGTGTGTGTGTGTGTGTGTGTGTGTGTGTGTGTGTGTGTGTACCCCTGCAAAACAATGGACATGCCCTCATGGGCTATCCAGCAGCAATGGTTATGCACTTTTTAGCCCTGTAACTTGCAGCTGGCTTCCACACTGCCTTACTCTACAAGGCCTGATGACATCAGCCACCTTAAGACTACCAGCTGACAGCATAGTAGCAAGACTTAGGTCATGGCATATGCGATAAATACTGTGATCTATAGTGTATAATACTAGATAGGTAGGGGATCTAATCTGTATAGTGTGTAATATTAGACATGTAGGGGTTCTACTCTCACTCCAGGCTCCTGGATGTGTGTATGTGTGTGTATACCTCTGCAAAACAACTGTGATGTCCTCATGGGCTATCCACCTGCAATATTTATGGACTTTTTGGCCCTGTGTTTTGCTGCTGGCTTACAAACTGCCCTATTCTACAAGACCTGATGATGTCAGCCACATTAGCACTACCAGCTGACAATCTAGCAGCAAGAATTAAGCTGTAGTGTCTGCAATAAGTACTGTAATCTATAGTGTATAAGCCTAGATAGGTAGGGGTTCTCATCTCACTCAGATCAGCATGGAGTGTGTGTGTGTATATCATAGGGCATACATATGATAACCTTTATAAAGTAAACATAGTTAGGGTTTTGCATCATTTTATTTGTAGTGGGTGATGTGGCCCCTCAAATGACTGACCACAACAAGCCTTGCTGATATCAACAAACATTATATGTTTTAAACTGAGAGTACTAGCAGACATGAGTTGTGTTGCATGCAATAGGTACTGTGATCTGTAGTGTGTACCAGTACAGAGGTAAGAGTTCTAATCTACATATAGCTAACTTGCAATATGTGGGTGCTTTGGCATGTCCTGTATACAGAGAGCAAAAATGGTGCAAGCCTGAATCTGGCCATGTTTGTGTGTGAGGCTCTTTCAACAGTATACATCATGTTATGGAGCCATAGGACATGTGAACTTAACTAGCATAATGGTTATACAGCCCTCACAATCAGAGACATTTGCATACACCTCAGCACAGGACCAGCACATATTTCACCAGTCCAAGAGGGATTCAGGCAGATGACGTGTGCTGAGATGATGGCCGCCCAGCCAATCAATCAGATAACATGTGTGCTAAGGTGCACTCAGGTGCTCTGTGTACCATTAGGCAGGGTCTTTTTCAAGGGTGTGTTTATATTTGCTAGACAAATGTCTCCAACAAGCATGTAGCACTAACATCACATAGTAGGTTAATGTCCTTATAGTGAATCATCCATCTACTATGCTCCCTACAGATAGGCAGCATATGCACTCTAGCAAGGTCACACCTTGCCCTGTAGCAGATCTTATCACAGATTCGGAATGCATGAGTACATTGACGGCCACCATTGTCCTTGGCAGACTGTTATACAGATGTGAACCTATGGAGCCATCCACGTATACTGCTGTACTTTTCTGAAGTCATATTTCTGCTGTGATGCCATGCCATGCTGTGCCACTTCACCACCACCATGTGTCCATAAGTTATCCCCCAGACTCCTGGAACAAAAACATACACAGGTCTGTGACATTCCTGATATTGTGTAACAGAACAGCCAGTATATCATACAACATAAGGTCCAAAAATTATGTTGCATAGTCATGACACATGCCATGATACAGTGTATGTTGACGACCACCACAAGTGGCTTGGCAAAACAATACTGCATTGCATAAGTACATGTGAAGTAATATAGTCACCCTGTGCATCAGATGCATAGCTTCATTCCTCTGCATCAATGAGAATGATGACAGGGATGTGGCACAGGTATCATCACTTGCACAGGGAGAAGTTTGGGGGTGCTGGAGGCCTAGGCTGGCCCAAATGGTTGATGACATGTGTGTGAGTCAGGAAGGGGAGAGGGTTAGATGGAGCATGGAGTGGTGTCACGTGTGTCTGTAAGTGACCTGCATGTGACAGTGGTGTGTGAGTGTGTGCATGCACACAGTCAAACTCAGTGCTAGCTCTACACATGTGTATGTTGGACAGCTATAGACTGTACATGATAGAGTTGACAGTTCACCATCTCTGGCCCTGAACATGGGAACTGGCTCTGCCAGGAGTTGCTCTGGCACCACCATGTCCAAGATCAGAGCCGGTGCTAGTACCTTATGGTGACTGCTGTCTGCTGGGACCGTGTCCCCCACGGGACTGCCTAGGACCATGCACCCATGGGCTGCTACATTGTGGTGTGGACAGCACACTCCTTTCTGTAGTGCTGGATTACTGCCACTATAACTGTGCACAGCCATGTGGGCTATCAGCAGATGGTGTTGCTGACATATGTCAACAGGTCCACCACCCAACTCCAACCACACATTCCAGCACAATGTCAATCCAAGACAGGCACTGTCTCAGCCCATTGTCTTTCCACTGCATCAGTGAACTGATTCAGAGTGTTCCCAGTGTGGTGAATGCAGTCATGGATGTCAGACTGTGCCACATCCATAACCCTATGCATACATTTGGTATTCCATTCAGAACATGCCTGTGCCTCCATGACAGCCCAAAATATGCACTGAGTGACCTGAGATTTGACACCTGCAACAGGTGGTGGACAGACAGCAGGCCTACTATGAGCACCCTTATCAATCTACGAACAAAATGCAAAGTCCAAAACCACAAAATTCAAAAAGCACACAGGAGGATAATGCTCCAAAAGCCGATTTTAATATCCAAAAAATCAATGGTTAAGCACTTTTGTTTCCAGTATGGCAATGTAAACTGAATATTGTTTTACACTGCTGATTGGTTGTTACTAGTGGAGGGCGTGTGGTTTAACATATAAAATGTTGTTTCTAATGATTTTAATTGTTCTGATGAAGTTTCTGAATTAAAGGAAATGAAAGCGCTTAACCATTGATTTTTTGGATATTAAAATCGGCTTGTTGGAGCATTCTTCTCCTGTGTGCTTTTTGACCCCTGTCAATCTGCCTGTGTGGGACCATACCAACTCTCTGTCTATGGCTGTGTCTACACTCACTGAAGCCGTAGTTGCCACAATGGCTTGTTCAATGTCTCCACACTCTGAGTGTCCCATATTTGAGGTCTGTGGGGACAGGGTCTGTGTGGGCATACTGAATGTGTGTGATGACAATGGGTGCAAAAGAGGGAGGTCAACCTCTGGGACAGATTCAACCCCCAACAACCCCAACTGTGCCTCACTGTGGCCACCATCATCATCAGAGTCTGAAGAGACACTGACATCAGGTTGTGTGAGTGAGAGACCCCAACCCCCCTGTCACTTGTGGAAAGCAAGACAAAAGCAGTACTTTATTACCTACAATATTATGTGTGGAGAATCCATAAAAGCTCATAATAATGAAGATACACAACTGCATTACACTCTCACATCTTCTTTTCTCCACTTTCATGCACAACAAACTTCCTCACAACAAAATACACATTCGATTCAAGGCCTTTATAACAAGCACATCAGGTAAATCACGTGACACTTGGCCAGTACAATTTACCTTTTAGGATTTAAATATGACACTATACCTGATAAAACAACACATAATACCCAAGACACTTATCATAACAAATATATACAAACACAAGTTTCAGTGCCTAAGGTATGCACCATTGACCTTTTAGTATGTACAAGGCATGTCGGATTTATTGCCTCATGTACACTCGGAGGCTTATTCAGTCTAATCTATAACTGCAAAAGTCCAAATTCAAAGTCTGTGAGATGCCAAGAATGAAAATGTGTCTTTAATTCATAAAACCACCAAATAGATAATCCAGAAACACCATGCAACAATACAACAAAAAAAATGATAAAGTCTGCATTAGGACAGAAAAACAAGCTTACCATATTGTGTTCCTGCATTACCATATTGTGTTTCTGGATTATCTATTTGGTGGTTTTATGAATTAAAGACACATTTTCATTCTTGGCATCTCACAGACTTTGAATTTGAGATTTTACACCTAGGACTGTCCCCGAGTGGTATTGGTTTTACTTGGTTTGGTTTTTACCACTACAACACACTTGTTTTTTATAATTGCAAAAGTGTTTCTGCTCATTCAACTACACTCCTGTGATTACCCATTCTAGGAAACTTAGGTAACTGTTCCAGACTGGAACATACAAACATTCTACTTTGGTTACAAACAACATTACCTGTACATATGGAATTATCCTAGCCCTTACCCTACCCTTAACAACATATATATGTTCCACAACAAAACAGTATCAAGGTTACCAGAAGCAGGACCATGGCCTTGGACAACTCCTGATGGACCTGTAAAAAGGTGAGGGTGAGATAATTTCAGTACCACCTGATGTTGCAACATAACAAGGTAATATCTGCATGTATCTCACATGTACAGTTGCTACTGTGTTACTTGATGTATGGCTGACATTCTGAGTATGGGTGTACAACTGTGCTAACACCCCCCCAGCATATAGACCTGACACTCATGTAAAGGGATGTATAGCATGACAGAATGACTGCTGCAGTATTACAATGGTGATCACAGTAATCTCACCTGCACGCTCCTCTGCTGTGGACATTGTGGCACCCACCTCCGCAATGTATGTTGTGATGGATGACAGGGAGCTATCATGTGTCCCTAGGTTCACCAGGAATTCCTCAGTGGCCATGAGTGGTTGTTCCATTGCAGGCCCTCCACCAGTGATGACATGATCCCTAGCTACATCAGCTGCCCTTCCTCATGCAGCATTCACCATGTCTGTAACTCAGTGTCGAACCTGCTCATATGTCCTGTCCTGGTGGCTAGTCTCATTCACATCTTGGACAAGATCTGCTCACAATGCAGCCCGCTGTTCCCTGTTATGCAGCCTGCTGTTCCCTGTTATGCCCCCCCTCTGGATAGGATGATGTGATGACACTGCCATAATCCTTGAAATATTAGTTTATTTTCCACATCTGAGAAGGGACCATGCCATATTCAGTACATCAGTCCTGAAACACACCAAAAAGGAAACACAGTACAAGATCAAATACATGGATGTCCACTCTGTACCGATACAGCAAGAACAAAATGGCTGGCACTATCCACTGCTTGATCACCCATGTCATACCCCACAGTGTTACAACATATTATGTGTGTGTGGATACAACCAAGATAGCATCATTACTGAGGAAGTAGCCTGTGTGCCTTGACAGATTCTACAGTATGATCATACACCCAACACTCTGATCCACTGTTGTGTGTCTCCTAAGGCCAGTCTCACAATAATATGTCATAAGACCAGTGCCAGACAAATGCCAGTGTGCTATTATGACCACCGTATTGGGACAGTCAAACAACACCAGTGTGCCACAATGACAAAAGATAATGCAACCCTGATATATTGTACGTCCCCTATATGTTTAAGACAGCAAGATATCAATGACATGTAATTACCACAGGTCAAAGACAGGCTTACTGTTCTATGCCCTATTCTCCATACCTCTATCCAGGTCTATATTATAACATTGAAGTCTAAAAACATCCAATGTTATAATATCGACCCCATTCAATCGAAACACCAGAAAACCAAACAGAATAGCAAATTTTTTCCCAGGGAAAAAAATTTGCTGTTCCGACAAACATACACACAACTCAAGCACAGCAAAATAAATAATCCACATACATACACTTCACGAAACCCTACACTAAACCAGACATACACCACTAGCTACCCACTTACCTTAACCCAAACCTAACCCTAAGGTCCCTAACTATCGCACACTCACCTTACCCGCTCCCTAACCCTAACTCACCTACCCCACCGTAACCCTAATGTCCACACAATTGCACATTTACCTGACCCATGCCCTAACCCTAACTCACCTAACCCATGCCCAATTGCGCACTCACCTTCATTCGCACACTTACCTTAACCCAGTCCGTAACCTTTGCTCCACAGTTGAGGAAATAGTGAAGCTGCAGAAACGGCCCACTGAATACTTTCCCTAGGAAAGTATTCAGTGTTCTGCAGCTTCACTATTTCAAGCATTCACTCTACTGGGTACGATATTTTAACAGTCAAAGTTTTTGAACTTCAGTGTTATAATATAGGCCCCCTCTATCCTCCCATCTCCATCCTGTTATACACAAAAAACAGTTGCATACCTCGTGGACTACAGTACTTCTCTGTTGCAATGTGCTACTAGTACTGTTTTGCAAAGGTATGCTCTGTGTGAGGAAAGTCTCATACAGAATGTTTGCCCATAAACAGCTGCTTGCATTTTAACATGCTTCTCATTAGCAGGTAATTGCCTCTAAACCAATCTGTGACTCTGATATGCTAATTGCAGCCAAAGCAGCTGAGTTGCACTATCATTAGCCACTGACATGCAACCACTGTGCAATATATAAGGCCTTCATGTAGAACAGGGCCCCTTTCTTAGTTGTTGAGATGGACAGTACTGCTGTGAGGAGACTACATTGTCACAGAGGGTAGGTCTGTAGCAGAAACCTTTACAAGGATTTGTATGTACCACAGACTGCAGCTACTGCTGCAGGAAATAGACATAGGCAGTGAGTGTGAACCCTTTGGAGGACAACAAGCTGTAGGTGTGTCTGTGTCAGCTGTGTCTGTCTTACTGTAGAGGCAGAGCCAGGGTGGAAGTACCCTTTTTACTCCAATTACGGCATGTGTTCAACTCATTCCCTCCGGTACAGCTCTTTTGAGTGTGTGCCTTTAACTCCCAGTGGGCATGGCTTAAGACTTTAAAAAATGAAATTATCACCTTACAGTTCTAGAAAATACTCATTGAGAGAGGTCAAACATCAATACATTTGCGTTTGACATCACATATGCTTCAAGACAAAATATCCTGGTACCTTGCAAGTAACATGGTTTTGGAATTATGAATGCAAATATGAACAATTAATATTTGATGCCTAGAGGAGCAGTAGGAGTTAACTGCAGAAGATGCCCGGAGGAGCACTCAGTGCATGCTAGGCAACTGTGTCAATAACAGAGTACTAAGCAACATATAGCAATGTTATACGGATATGTGATGTGAGTCCCTACCTGCAGGACTGTGACTTTCAGCCGTGAAAAGCAGTTATTCAATTTGCAGTGCTTTGTGTTGATAATGAGTGCATGAATCATTCATTAATTGCTGTCTTCACAATAATGTAATTGAAATACAACAGAACACTGGATTTGAATGCAGGACTGTATATGGCAAAATGCATTGCATGAAGGCATTTAACACAGCAAGCTACTGAGTCACTATTACAGTGGTAGTATTTGCAAAATATACATGCACACATACAAGCTGTGACATACATTTTCTACATCCATCAGAATGTGCATGGCTTTATATGGATGTATTTCTGCACCAGAGTCCCAGTTGAATACGCATTTTGCCATGAATGCCTTTTCAGGTGATTTTCTACATGTTGCTGATAAAAGGGCACATTTACCCGCCCTCACAGGCCTCACTTACATCCATTATTATGTCTTTGGCTGTCTAGTGGTGTACTATTGCACCAGAGTCCAAGGTACACTCCCATTTATTCCATTACTTTTTATTCCAGTTTGCAAGGTGAGTGACGGTGTGTAGCTCCACTGAAATATGCCTAATGATTGTAATTCACAATTACTATGTTTCGTTCTAACCACCTGCTTTAATTAAGAGTTGTGTGGCATGGTGGCTTAATGCAGCATGCTGCATGTTTGATAGGCTCGGGTTGGAAACATGCCAGCGGAGTTTATTTTGTACATGTGTCTTCCAATGTTAGAAACACATATAGTCATTATGGTTTTATTTAGCTGAGGTTAGCGAAGCTGCGGGACGTGGTGCATCACACAGCACCCTGCTAAAAAAATATAAAGAAAAGAAAAAGGGGGGATAGGAAAGTGATGAAAAGAAGGCAAGCAGGGGGAGAAACACAGGGAAAGACATGAAGGGATGTGCAGGAAGGGTTTAGGAAAGAACCATAGCTATCCATTTCTTATACAGCAACAACTGTGCACTTTGACAGATTTTTACATGAATTTTGATTCTCAACCCCCAGAGAGAGGGGTGAGGACAACATAACTGTGTTGTCAAGCCAATTGGACCAAATTACGTGTGCCCAGTGGACACGTGTGGAAATTGAGAACCATGTATGAGATGATTTTTTTTTTGGGACAGGTGACCATTTTTTATTTTTAAGTTGAGAGTGGAATGTTGGAGAAAGGGTATAGGTACGTATGGGGGAGGTAAGTTGGGTAGGTGAGCATGCATTTGCAAACAGATAAGACAGACAAGACAGCAGACAGGGGTGGTTTGTGACACATGAGGGGGCAAACCCCTTGGATAGGGAGGGTATTGTGGAATCTGGAGTCCTATGTGCCTCCAAACAGCAGTGTGACTCACATCCCCACCCATGGGACTGTTGACACTGCTGCATCACTTCCCCAAAGGTGGCTGTGCTTGGGACAAGGCACCAGGGTAAGGCTGTCACACCAGGGTGGCCAGGATGCCTTCAATCCGGCACAGGTGGAGGTCATAGCTATGGTGGACTATCCTGCGCACCAAGACTGGCAGTTCCACATGGGTGACAACACCCCCTCTGCCACCTCTCCCAGAGGGGGAGCCGGACCCCATCCCCTGCAGTGGTACTACCCAATGCCTCAGGTAGTTCAGGGGCAGCAAAGGGGGCACCACCAATCTGGGTCCCAGACATGCAGGGATCTGGTGCCACAGCTGGCTGAGGCAAGGTAAGGGGATCAGCCGGGACTGGCCTACCTTGAGGTGCTGTGGTAAATGAGGTATAGCAATAAGTTACAGTTAGTAACAATCAAACGTCATATTTATTCATCGAAATACATATTAATGTATATTATGTGCAACACAACATTATGTAACATAACAGTCAGTATGGTAACAGCATGCCAGTACAAAGTAAATCATAGGGTCAAGAAAACAGTTAATTTAACAAATATATTAATATTGCATCATAATAAAACATAACAATAATCAGCCACATTTTTCAAAATATAGTTTGTTTAACAAAATACATTAATATTAAATCATAATAAATAACAGTAATAAATAAATAATGATAAGAGGAGGGGAGAGAGAAAGAGAGAGACATTCCATTACTGAGACTGCAGATTATATTCCTGAAAACACTGAAATATATACTCTACAGGTGTGTAGTGTCAGGTTTGAGTACAGTGACTACAACTGATGTAGCACGTGCATACCTCTCAAGCTGTTAGCATGGGTCAGTATGGGCTGAGCAGTAACAAATGCAGGTACACCTCTACACAGCACAGTTTCAAATAATGTGGACTTATATAATGACCCAGGTGTTCTGTAAAAGGATTTGGTAATACATTCAATTCCAAGTAATAATTTATCTGCTAATCATGTGAAAGATGGATTAGGCAGTATTAATTATGTTACGAGAAATTGTGGCACTTAAGAGGCATGTTTGTGCAGTAAATAAACTAGACAGCTGTCATGCCTTAGTTGGCAGGCATGGGATTAGAACCCAATAGCTGTGACTGCAGGGGATGTCTGCAAATAATGTAATAATTGACTGCAGCAACATAGTACAGACATTTATTTATTTATTTATTTATTTATTTTACATTTGTTTACCGGGCTAGTCCAACTGGATACATGTCCATTTTCAGTGGAGGCCCGGGGAGAAAAGCTCCGCTACAATACTACTTAAGTAAAAATAAACAAAATGTACCAAATAACATACAAATTAATAATAGAAAAAAAACAATGTACTTTAAGCCTATGGCAGGATGTAATAGTATTCGAGTACAGTAAGAGATTTAGCAAAGAAAGATAAAAGTAAAGAACTTAATTACCCTCTTACAACTTCATTGGAAGTTGAAAAAAAATATTTATGTATGCCTTTATTACATATGGAATAACAGAATCAGTTATATAGAGGATAATTTAGAGTGTTAGATATAAGAAGAAAAAGAATGGGTGTAAAGAATCAAAAAAGAAGGAGGTAAGAATGCTTAGTCAGGGTTATTGCAAGAGCAAAGCCAGTGGTTGGATAAGAAGAGTTTTAGTTTAGTTTTAAATATTGGGAGTGATGTTTGAGTTGTGAGGTCTTGAGGTAGTTGATTCCATATTTTACCAACCGGGTTGGAAAATGTGGAATCACCTGCTGTGTTATTAGATAGAGAAGTATGAATCAATATTTTGTTAGAGGAGCATAGGATTTTTTAGATTGTTATAGGGTTTTATGAGGATGGAGAGCATTGGAGTGTTGTCAGGGTGGTAAAGGGCTTTATGGGCAATTGTAAGTTGACTAAATTGTATTTGGTGGAGTAATTCTAGCCACCCTAATTTTTTTAGATTGAAGCAATGATGAGTCCTGTATGGAGAGGCTGTAGCAAATCTGGCAATGTTGTTATATGATGTAGCTAGTTTGTTAAGATTATGTTTAGAAAGATTAGTATAAATAGGGGAGGCATATAATAGGGTAGATATTAAGTGGGTTCTAGCTATTGTAGTTTTAGCTTCTGGAGTAAGGAAAGATTTGATTCTATAAAGAGAACCTAGTTTTCTGTTAGTCAATTTTATTGTAGAGTTAATGTGAGTGTCAAATTTTAGTTGATTGTCAATTGTAATACCCAGGAGTTTGGTGGTTTGGTCTGGAGAGATAAGGGTGCCATTGTTGGATGTGAGTGTGAAATTAATGGAGGGAGACAAGTGAGTGGGAGTAAAAATCAGGAGTTTGGTGTTCTTTGGGTTAAGGAGGAGACAATGATTAGAGAACCATTGCTCTATAGTAGTGAAGGTGTTTTGTGTGAGAGAATAAAGTTCCGACTGTGTTGTGGCTGAGGAAATGATGGTTGTATCATCTGCATATTGAATGCAAGTTGATAGGGGAGTGGCTAGGTGAAGGTCATTTATAAAAATAGAGAATAGTAGAGGGCCTAAGATAGAACCCTGAGGGACTCCTATAGTGGTGGGGAGGAGATCAGAGAGATGGTTATGCCAGAGTACTGCCTGTTTTCGGTTGTCCAGATAAGATGTGAACCAATTTAAGGCTAGATTGTCAAGAGAGAGGGACTTGAGATGATGGAGAAGAAGTTGGTGGTTGACCATGTCAAAGGCTTTAGACAGGTCAACGAAGAAGGCTGAGGAAGGAGTATTATTGTTGCGGTTTTTGTTAATAGAGTCGATAAAGGATAGTAAGGCTGTAGTAGTACTATGAAATGGGCGAAAACCATGTTGGCACTTAGCTAGGAGGTTGTGGCTTAGTAGGTGATTTAGTAACTGTTTGTGGATGCATTTCTCCATTATTTTTGCAAGTGGAGATAGTAATGCTATGGGGCGGAAGTTGGAGTATTCAGTAGAATCACCTCCTTTGAACAGTGGGATGATATATGAGATTTTCCATATAGATGGAATTGTACTTTCTTTTAAGGTCCTGTTAATCAGTATAGAGATGGGGTAAGCTATAGCTTTTGCACCAATTTGGAGGAATTCTGCTGGTAATTTGTCAGCAGAGGGGGTCAGGTTTTAATTTTTGAAGTAAGGATGATATATAAGTGGTGGGTATGGGTTTGAGGTGAAATGGAGGAGTGGGGCTTTGAGTTAATAGTTTGGAAGTATCAGGGCTTTGTTGGTTAGCTAGCTTTAGGATGGCAGAGGTAAAGAAATTATTAAAGGCATTAGCTGTTTGTAATGGGCAGTCGGGTTAGAATCAATTGGATTTGGAGTGGGAACTTTGCCAGGGATAACAGCATGTTAATAGCGGTCCAAAATTTATGTGGTTGGTGCAGGGATGACTGTTGTAGCTGATTATAAAAGTTCTTTTTATCTTGTAGGATGGCTTTTTTTGTTAAATTTCTTTGTTGTCTGAAAGTGAGGTGGTCAGTTGTGTTTTTTGTGGTACATTTAGCCCAGGCTTTGTTCCTATTAAGGATTAGCTTCCTAGTATTGTTTGAGAGCCATTGGGCTGTTTTTGATTTTATGCGTATAGAACGCATTGGAGCATGATGTTCAAGGATTGTCAGAAAGGTATGATTGAAGTAGCTAACAGCTTCGTCTATTGGGAGAGATTTAAGAGCTGACCAATTAACTTGCATAAGTTCATTTTGAAACAGAATGGGGTCAAAACATTTTTTGCTACGGGATGATTTAACATGGGTAGGGATAGTTAAACTTGTTTTATGCCTTATGATATATGTTAGGGAGTGGTCGCTAAGGTCATCTGGGAGAGTTCCTGTTGTATACTTTTGCCGTGGACTATTTATTAGTGTCCAGTCAAGTATACTTTCTTTATTATTCAGTTTGTTTATTCTTGTTGGGGAGTTAATGATTTGAGAGAAGCCATGCAGGTTAATAAGGGTGGATGAATAAGTATGTTTACATAAATTCCAGTCAATATTAAAGTCTCCTAAAAGTATTGTTTCTTGAAGAAGATTTAGAGAAAGCCAGTTTAATAGGTCTTCTAAAATAGTGGGATTTTTTCCTGGGGGAAGATAGGTACAGATAATGTTAACTGTTTTGTGAGGGTTGAGCTGAAGTTTGGAAATAATTATTTCAACATTAATGTCAGATGGAAGGGTATGATTTGTTTTACTTATTTGCAGTCCGGTTTTATAGAGAATTGCAACCCCACCACCTTTTTTGTTTAAGCGGTTTTGTCTGAGGATGTTATACCCTGGGGGGATGATTTCATTATCTTTTATTGTGGGTTTGAGCCAAGTTTCAGTTAGACAGAGAATATCAAACTGTTGGATATCTAGAAGGGCATGAATTTGTGGTATTTTATTGCAAATGCTACGTATATTTAATTGGGCAATTGAAAGTGATTTGGGGGGTTTGGTGGATGGTGTTGGTTTTATTGTGAATTGGTGGCAGTTAGAGGATGGTGGGGGTGAGTTAGGGCCAGGGTTGGGGTGGATGTCGCCATCTATTAATGAGGAGATTAATATAGGGTTGTAAAATTGAGGAGTTTTGCAGTAGTAGTTAAAATGTTTTTAGGCTATAACTAGGGTATTTAATATGAGAAAGTCGGTGATATTTAGCTTGAAGGTAGAAAGTTTTGTGGATGGTATTGAGATAGCCCATTGTTAGAGCTAGAGGAGATGTTAGGGTTTGTTTGTGTGGAGTTGTTAGAGTGAAAGGAAGGGGTTGTTCATAGGAGGTTGAGAGATAGGTGGAGATGAGAGTAGTTAGGAGAGTTAGGAGTAGCAAAGGTTGATATTGATTAGACATGTTCAGAGAATCTGTAATTGTACTTGAGTAGGAGGGTTGAGGGCAAAGTGGTGAGGAGAGTGGGTAGGTGGAGGAGGGAGGGGATAGTTCTAGAAGGGGTAGAGGTAATTACAGGATTGAATTGGTTGTAGGAAGAAAGGGGTGGGACTATTGGGTATGAATGTAGAGGTGCTAGGGGCAGGTGGGATTTGGGGGCAGGGAGGGGAGTGGAGTGAGCCCGTAGGGCGAACGGAGCGGGAAAGAACAGAGGCAAGAGTCAGCAGCAGAAAAAGTATCAGCCACTGCTGCCGAGAGAGCTGTGTAAGCAGGTAAATTGTGAGAATGAGGAGGTAATTTAACTAAAGTATCGGAAATGTAGTAGAGGGGCAAGTTATCAATGGTATTCTGCTCAGGGGTGAAGGAACTAGGATATGTTTGGAGAACTAAGCTCAAAATATATCAAGTCAGCGAATTGGGAGAGGAGGCAAATAAACAACCAGATATAATGCCTTGTAGGTGTTAGGTGCTGCCACCTAGTGGAGGAATAGGAGTAGGCAGGCTGAAAAGGGGGTAGAGGGGGTGGAGGTAGTAGGGCTCAGTTGATCAGAGGAGTGGAGTAAGGTGTTAGGGTCTACGGTAGGCTGCTGTTTCACTTACAAGGGAAGCTTTGGGAAAGTACAGTTGTTAAGTAGGTAGTTTTAAAAAAAACAGTAGTTAGTGTAGGCTACCTACATTCCCAAAGGTTACTCAAGGGCAGTCTTCAGTAGTACCTAAGTCCAACAATAACCAGTAGCTTCCAGAGAAGAGTCAGAGGTATTGGCAGGAGTTATTCCTTAGGCTAGTGATGAAAGGGGGGATCTTCTGAAGACAATTTTCTGGTATGGAGCTGTAGAAAAGAGAGGAAAAGATAATCCAGGATTAGGTTAAATAGAAGGTTATGGCTACAAGTGGGTAACAGAGGGAGTACAGTGGAAAGTATGCAAGAAGTGGGGAAGAGATAAGATAGAGGAGTAGTGGGTAGTACAATGCAGAAAGGGTAAGGGAGAGAGGTAACACAATAGGGAGTTAGACAGTTGTGAAATAAACCACAGAGATGAAGTAGAATGAGAAAGGGTGAATCTGAAGGGAGATAGGGAGTTCAAAGAACAAGGGGCTGAAGGAGGGAGGTATAGTGGGTTAGCAGTGAAGGAGAGTAGGAGCAGAGGCAGCAGAGGTACAGAGAGTAGATGATAGCAGTTATTAGTATAGGAAGTACAGGGTTAGAAATAAAAGTTATTTCTACTAAAAATAAAACAGCTATACAATATATAAGCAGCTTATATAAGAAACAGATATGGGGTACATAAATAGTTGCATCTACAAAGTCAGCTCCACAACAGTAATAAGGTAAGATAAACACTTACAAAACACAGATTATATGCAGTATGCAGCACTATTGATAAGACACAGCATTAAATAGTGCAAGCTAGAACAAATACAATAAGGCAGGGCTATTTAAGCATTGAGATAGGCTTTGCAACACAGTGAAATTATAAGATAATACTTCACTACATGAAAGCACATAGCATGACTAAAGATATATATGAAAGTTACACAAAACAAGTCAGATTCCCAGGGCTTCTGTGAAACAAAAAAGAAAACGCTCCAGACATCAGAATGTGCCTATTCAATAGTTGTATAGCAGCGATACTGTGTAGCAGGATCTACGTAAAAGAAGGTATGGTTGGAAGAGGTGAGAGGAAAACGCTCACACTTTCTAATAGGGTCCGCTTAGTTATATGGCGTAGTTAGGTCGTTTTGGTGGTGGCCACGTTTCAGCTTGCTTCTAATTGTGGTAAAAGGGAGAGAGAGAGATTATGGACATGGACCAGTAATATCCCGATGTGACATGCAAAGAATACAGCCATACTGAGATTACACAGCTTTATATATGACTCAACAATGCTGATAAACAACATTCTTAGTGTTGATGTTAACATTCTGTGAAATCTAAACACAATATCCGCTCATAATATGGGCTACCTCACCCACATATTTGTCGCCTTCCTGGTGAGAGTGAAAATGTGATCATTACATGACTGATACTGAAAATTTAGTGCTACATACCACTGGATTTGAACCCAGGACTGCTT
The DNA here is from genome assembly GCF_019279795.1 of Protopterus annectens. Lineage (NCBI taxonomy): Eukaryota > Metazoa > Chordata > Ceratodontiformes > Protopteridae > Protopterus > Protopterus annectens. The sequence goes on along the minus strand of NC_056731.1, from coordinate 1,009,196,765 downwards.
GTGGCAAAATGCACTGCATACAAAGCACTTAACAGACTCAGCTACTGAGTCACTGCTGACTACTAAGTAACTGATACTTGTCTGGACATCACCTGGGATTATACTAGGAATTGAGCAATACAAGTTACAGGTCATTCCTCTGGCATTCTAGTACAATTACAGTGTTATACTAGACTGCAGTGAGAGTAGAACCCACATGCATGGAATACAACCATGTGTTTGGAGGCACATAGGACTCCAGATTCCACAATACCCTCCCTATCCAAGGGGTTTGCCCCCTCATGTGTCACAAACCACCCCTGTCTGCTGTCTTGTCTGTCTTATCTGTTTGCAAATGCATCCTCACCTACCCAACTTACCATACAACCATACTGCATATATGAAAAAAGCTGTAGTTTAGAATCTACAATGCTAGTGACCACATTTTATTGTTATTGGTTTGTAATATCTGTGAAGTCCACACATAATATCTACCCATGGACTGGGTTACCTCACCCATATACCTTTATTACCTGATGTCTGAGGAAGAGAGAGCATTATGTGACTGATATTGGCCTGGAGACAGCCTTGGAGAGTACTATGAGTTAAGCAATACAGTTTGAAGGCCATTAGATTTGCTGGCTACATCTATTACAGTGTTGCACTTGACTGCAGCAACCTTACCATAGACAATCAATGCATAAATCTCTACTGCAATGGTTTTGACAACACAATCCTGCTGAACAACATTTTGCTTGCTGTTATTGTTATTGTTATTGCTGTATTTAAATACAGTTCGTATTGTTTAATTATTGCACTACAGCTTTACACTTCTAATTGCCCATTCATTGCATTACAGTTCTACATGCTCATTTGTTGCACTACAGTTTTTCTTGTGTATAATTTATTACAGTAAATGCATTACTCTTTCTTGTTTATTGCACTACAGTTGGCATACAAAATCCAAACTTACCATGCTCATGGTGCAACCTGGTCAGGCCCCAGCATGCGACTCAACATTGCAAGTTCTCTCATCTGCAGCTGTTGGGAGAGAAGCACACCATTATGCATATCAGCTTTGCAGACATTCAGCTTACATTTTGGTTAGACAGAGAAAGACATACTTACATATCTGTGGAGCATTCTCAGCTTGAGCTTCCTGGACCCAGCTATCCAGGATTCCCCTTTTCCTCCTTTTCAGGTTGTCAAAATGGTGATGACACTGCTCACCTGTGCAGGGGATACCAATAACACTGGTTTAGTTCCCTGGCCAAATGGTTCCAGGCCTCTGCCTTGCATTCTGAGCCCTGGAATCTGCCATACACCAGCCAGAGTTCATGATTTTTAACAAGGAGCCCAACCATCACCCTGGACTCATGAATGCCCTACCTCTGTACCTGAAAGCATATACCTTCGCCAACACCACCAGCCATACCAACAGTTGATTGGCCTCCAATGACTGTTGCAGTACTTCTGCCTATTGGGCTTAATATAGGTGGTTTTCCCACCATTATACGTCATTCAGCAACATTCAAAAAAAGTGCTGTGCCACTTAGTAGTGCACAAACCAGCTAAGTGAAGCCAAGCAGCCTGAAAAATCTCAGAACCATGGTTTTAGCTAGGCTCAGCACCACTCAAACATTGGTAGCCATTAGCATGTTTATGCACTGCTTAGCAGGAATGAATAGTGCTTAGGAAAGTGCAGCAGTGCCAAAATTCACAATGGTTTACTGAAATTAAAGAAAATTAGTGCATTCATTCGCAGACATATTTTGCCTGTTATGGATTTGAACCCAGGATCTTCTACACATAAGACTGTAACTCTATCTATGTAGCTAGTTGGATGTCATAACAGCTGGTGTACCTTCACATATACTAATAGCCTACCTGTTAGCATTGTTGAGCACCTCGCTGCACCACACAAACATGCTTAAACACAAATATAATTAAATAATTAATTGCATCCGGTTTCTATTTTTAGATGTCTGGCAGGTGTGGGCCATTTATGCATGAGCACCACTCAGCTGTGCTGTGCTCCACGCCATGCAAACGTAAATTAAAAAAATGGAATTATGGTAATTAATTACACCTGGTTTCTATTTTTAGATGTCTGCCAAGTGTCAACTGTCTATATGTGAGCCAGCTTGGCATTGCTGTGCTCTGCGCTGTGCCGCACAAACAGACAGTATAAAAAAAAAATAAACTAATTACAAAAAACATAACACATCACAAAAAGGACTTATTATACAGTTGCCTCTCTTCACAACATTACAACAGCTGTGGGGAGCATTACAGGGAGCCTCACACTCATCTGCAACCACGGATAGCCTCTACACCTCTATCTACACTGATTCAATATCTATGTTCCTCTGCTGTCCCTCGGCAGTGCTCCATCATTAATATGCATGGCTTGCTGCCAAGTGGGAATTGTGGCCATGTACACAGATACATTCTGTGTAGGCTCTACATTGTGCCTGCATGGATTTTATTAATTCATGGGGAAAGTCAAAGCAAACTGTATTGTCAGTCAGATATACACAGCAGTGCAAGCTGAATGAAATTACATTGCTTAGGTCCTTTTGCAAGACATAACAATAAACGCATAGTTTGAATGACATTAAGACTAATGCACATACAGTAATAATTAAACTATTACAGCACAATAAATTACCACAACTGGACAGGAAGACATTAGAAAATATTATACTGGAAGGTATTGCAAGATTGTGACTTCATATTGTGATTGCTTAGAATATTGCACTTCATCAGTTGTAGTTTGATATATTCTGATGTTCATATTGCACATGTATGGTGTGGTGACTCGCTCCTGACTATTGCACATTTAGGAAGTAATAGCATAAGAAATCAGGTAAACTACCTGTTATTGAAGCCATTTGCCAGAGTGAGTACTATAGTTGATACTTCATAGCAAGTGGCAAATTGATCTAACTATTTGCTGTCATGCCTGGCATTCAAGTTTAGTAGGCTTATGGATAGTAAGAAAAAGCTCCTGTTCAGTCTAGATGTTCCTAGCCCTTCCCATATACCAAGTCTAGTGCAGATCATCTATGGATGGTTGGGAGGACCCAATGACTTTTTCCACTGTCTTTACTACCCTCAGGAGAGCCTTGCGGTTAGATACTTTGCCATTCCCATACCAAACTATGATGTTGTTTGAGAGGATCCTCTCAAGGATCCCTCTGTAGAAGGCTTTGAGGATGGACTGAGACAAGTTTGCCTTCCTCAATTTCTGTAGGTACTGTTGACGTTGTTGTGCCTTTTTTGTTGTGTGGCTAATATGAATCAACCAGGATAGGTCATCTGAGATGTGCACCTCCAGGAACTTGGGGTTTTTGACTCTTGTCACTGTCACCCCCTTAATTTCCAGTGGTTGATGTATCTCCTGAGTCCTTCTGAAGTCCACTATTAATTCTTTGGTCTTGCTTACATTTAAGGCCTGACTGTTGCAGTCACACCAGCCTATCAGATGTTCCACTTCATCCCTGTAGGGTGTTTTGTAACCATTTCTGACAAGACCTACAACAGTGGCATCATCTGTGAACTTGATGATTTTGTTGGATTCATGCTTGGTCATGCAGTTGTGCGTCAACAAGATGAACAGCAGAGGACTCAGGATGAAGCCCTGAAGGATACCCATGCTCAGTGTAATACTGATTGAACTGTTATTTCCCACACATACTTTTTGGGGTCTGTTGATGAGAGAGTCCAGTATCCAGTTACATGTGGGGGGGGGGGGGGTGTTACCGCCCAGTTGGATCAGCTTAGTTATCAGATTCTGGGGGTGACAATGTTAAAGTCAGAACTAAAAATCAATGAAGAGCATTCTGACATAGATATTCTTGTTCTCTAGATGTGCCAAGGATTCATGAAGTGCTATAGCTATTGCATCAGTCATGCAGCAGTTAGATCTATAAGCAAACTGTTGTGTATGCAGTGTTCCAGGTAGCCTTGAAGAGATGTGGTTCTTGATCAACTGCTCAAAACACTTCATTACTGTTGATGTAAGTGCAACTATCCAGTAATCATTTAGGTTTGTCAGTTGGGATTTTTTGGGTGAGGGAATGATTGCAGTATTTTTAAGCAACTGGGTATAATGGCTAGTGGCAGGGATGTGTTGAATATATCTGTTAATACAGTGGACAGTTGAGTAGCACAGTCTCTTATAACCCTTCACATAATATTATCAGGACCAGCTGTTTTTCTTGGGTTTACTCACCTCAGAGTCTTCAGAACATCAGATATTCTTAAACATAGCACCTCCTCACCCTGTTCAACAGGGAGCTTATTTGGCATAGTGCTGTTGTCTATATCAAATCTGCCTAAGCAGGTGTTTAGTTTGTTCAGAAATTCTTTGTTGTCATCATATGGGAAGGATGCAGACCTGTAGCTAGTTATGGCTAGAATGCCTTGCCAGAGACGTCTGGAGTCCTTTTGGTCAGAGAAGTGTCACTGAATCCCTCTTGAAGCATTCATCACAATTATACAAATAATTGACATCAGATTTTCAGCAACAATCTTTAGAATGCCACTGTTCAAAAGAGGCTTGGATTCATACAGAAGACCATGGGATCCTAACAGACAAATTGACAGAAGCAATATAATTCAGTCCATGCATATTACTAAAACACTTATTTATTAGATATTTTCTCCTGAACACAATAGTAGCTGGTAGTTGTCTTGAACTCTTTGCCTGAGTCAGACAAGGATTACTAATATATTCCTACTGCAAAAACAACACCTCATGGTATAGCATGTGTGCCCAGTACTTGCATTTACCTAACGGTACTTCATCACTAGATCTTGAGCCCAAAAGTCCTAATGATGATGTTAGACAGATAACTTCCAACTCCCATTCTCAACACAGAACATTAAACATGACATGTATCTTTTACGGACATTTATAAGCCAGCTGCACAGCACTGGGGCAGTGTTTTAAACACCCCATCACACCTCTTTTTCCCCAGAGTGCAGAGCTTCTGCTGTTACCATGGGACTCAATCAAATCTGAAAAAAATCATTATACTTAGGCTTCTGCTTTGACTTCAACATCTGTGATGTTGCTCAGACAGTATTATGTGATGCGTTACCATTTATCACTTAAAAAAATCTGAAAACTCCAGAAAGTTGTTGTGAAGGTTACAATCTAATTTAAGTATATTCCTGTCTAAAAGCAATTATGCAAAATATGTACACATGCTGTATTGTACCCCAAATGCTTTTAAACATCACCTCTAAAATTGCTACTGATCCAAAACCCAAACACATTTATATGTTTTACTTTTAAAAACTTTAAATCATATTGAAAATGCATTGAACAGGTCATCATAGCTTTTTAAGGATTCACAGATGAATTACGTGTGTGAAATGCTCTTTATATAGTCATATTGCAATTATTTCATCAAAGACTTCAGGATAGTATTCCCACTAAGATAGGGAATGTTAGACAAAATGTTATGACACTGCTGACATAGTTATTTGACTAGGAAGGTATCTTACTAACACATATGATTTGCTTTCCTGTGTACTGACACTGACAGTGGTAATGGGAGGGTTATTTCAGTGGTATTTGACATCCCTCATACAGCACTGGTACTGGAAATGATGCTGGTAATTGTAATGCCAGACAGGGTATATGTATACACACTTTCTACCTCCTAGAAAAAAGTCAGAGCTAATGTTTCTCTGGCTGGTTCACTGGTTATATTTACAATAAAAGGTCAGAGGAATAAATGTCATCTGTTTATTTGCTGTGTCTTATCTGCAGCTTTGATTGTGGATCTCTTTCTGCTCAGAACTCACTGAGGCCTAGCACTAAATATAGCATTATATTTTTCTACCTGATCATTTTTTTTGTTAAGCCAATCTGGCAAGTTAAAAGGAAAACAATTTAACATGTTCTTTTGGACCCTTGACTGTTTTACCTTTATTTAAGTTTGCATGTATGTGTGTATTCAATTATTGACCAATTTATTTTCTGTACTTATTATTTATTTGTTTATTGCTTTTGTTTACTGGGAAAAATCTGACCTATGGTCCTATTTTTAGGGGAGGCCCAGGGAGAAAGACTCCAACGTACAAACCGACAGCAATAGACAGAGTGACAATAACATTTGAAAGGCAATAATATACAGTAGTAGTAGTACAACATTTTTTTTTTGTAAATGGAGAACTGCATGTCAAATTAGATAAAGTATTCAGACAGATATATTGCTGCTATTTTTAACAGAAGGCAATGGCAATATGTCTTACAAAAGATATAGCAGCAAGACAGCTAGACTGAAGAAATAGATGATAAGGGTAGTTGAGGGTGAATAACTATAGCAAAAGGAGGGAAATAGAGTGGATTAAATCACACATAGGAGGAGGATATAGAGGGAGTTGAACTGGGATGAGTTTGAAGAGGAGTGATGTGCTAATCTGGTGTGCCAGGTTTGCAGAGCCAAATGTTGAGTAAGTGAGCTATTGATTGAATGACTTCAGCATGCAGCCCCGACTTAATGTTAGAGTGATGGAGTTTCAGGTTTTTAACACTTGACGGGAAAGCCCTCACAGTTATTAGGTTTTGATATATGTAAAAAGTCTTTGTCAGAAGAGTGCAATCTTCTGAGTAGGTCATATGGTTGTACAAAGCTGAATAGAAATGGGCAGTTATTTGGTTTGTTTATTAGATTGTGTATAATAGAGAACTGGGAGTATATGATTCATTGAGGTAGTTCAAGCCCTGCATGTCTCTGCAGAGCAAACAGTGATATGTTCTATGGAGAGGTTAGCTGCATATTTTGCAGTCTTGTGTTATCATTGCTCAACTTTGCTTAGTTGAGTTAATTGCATGCTTGTCAGTATTGGTGTAGAGTATTGGAGGTTAGTTAGTAGGAGGGTAGTGGTGATATGTCAACTTGCAGTGTTAAATAGATAATGTTTGCCCTATAGAGACTACTTAGTTTTGGGTGTGTTTTTCACAGTACGTTGAATATTGATATCAAACTTTAGGTTTTCGTCTAGGTAAAATCCTAGTAATTTGCTTTGTGTGACAAGTTCTATTTTGGTATTGTTGGAAGAGATAATATCGAAGGATGCTTTCTTTATTGGGAGTTCAGATAATTAGTTTTGTCTTATTAGGGTTTAGGAATAGCTAAGAGGTAGTCAACCAGTTTTTGTAGAAGTGAAGGGCTCCCAGGTTAGTCTATATAAGGAATCAAGGTTGTTTACTGAGCAGATGATGCTAGAATCATCTGCATACTGTACTAAGATAGCACTCTTACTGCTTAGATGAAGATCATTAACTACAATGCTGAACAGGATTGGACCTTTTATGGATCCTTGTGGGACCTCAACATCACAGAGAGACATGATAAGATGTCAGTGAGCTATTTTACTCCTTGAAATCTGTTAGAAAGGTAACTAGAAAAACAGTATAAAGAGGAATTGTCAAGGTCTAGATTGGAGAGTTTTGTAAGAGTATAAGGTGAGAGGCTGTGTCCAAAGCTTTGAACAGATCAAGAAAAAGATCAGATACACTTTTACCATCATTTGTGTTTGTGAAACACCATTATATAGGTTGGGAGGGTGGCCTAATGGTTAAGGTGTTTGCCTTACAAACACAAAGTGCAGGGTTTGAGTCTCACAAGAGATAATTGGCTAGGCTTAAAATAGCTCGCAAGGACAGTTAGCTTAGTACTAACCTATTAATGAAATTAAGGAGTGGAGGTGAATACCATGCTGTGAAGGGAACAGGAGTACAATTTTGTGATTTAGTGTCGAAGTTGGGTCTAAATGTACTTAACAAGTATTTTTGATAGGGGTAGAGGATGGTATTGGGTCTATTATTAGTGAGATTGAAAGAATGACTGCCTTCTTAGATGAGGAGGATGTAACTTTTTTTTCATAGTCAAGGAACACAACCTTCATAAATAGAGCCGTTTATTAGAATTGAGACAAGGTAGCCTATGACCTCTGCTGCTATGCAGATTGTCTGGTGCTAGCGAGGTGGGTTTTAATTTTTAAGTAGTATTTTTTTTTATGTTTTTGTTTTTTGTGATAGGCTGGTGAGAAAGAGTACAGGGAGTTGCTACAGTTTGCAATGTGTTATTGGCATTGTCAGTGAAGAGCTGTTGCATAAGGAAAACACTGATTTAATAAATTTATAGTTACATTTATTAGCAATATCAGCTGCATTATTATATTTGAGTCTAGGTGAAGATAGTGTTGAAATGCCAGGATTTAGGAGCTGATTTTTATTTTGGAGGCTAGAGTAATATGTTTTATTTTGTCTAATTGAATATGGTATTTGGCTTTTTTCCATATTGTCTGAATTTTGTCTTTGGCCCAATGTTAGTAATTTAACCTGACATAGATGTGAGAATCTAGCCTATTGTGGTACCCTTGTTATTTTTATTGTTAAAGCACGTGACCATAGTGGTCAGTTATGTTACTCCATAAAGATTCCTGGTATGGGATGGGCAGTTATTGGATTTATATATATATATATATATATATATATATATATATAGAGAGAGAGAGCGAGAGAGAGAGAGCGAGCGAGAGAGAGAGAGAGAGAGAGACAGGGACAGGCAGGTAGTAGGATGAGTGAGGGGTAGAGAGTGGGCCAGTGGTAGAGTGTATGTCATCACTGTTTTTTTTACATTTTTTTCAAAAATATAGTGATAGATTATCTGACACCTTTATTTTAAATTTTTTTCAGACTGTTTGTTGATTAAGGGGTTATGAAGGTGTGTATTATATTTATGGAAAGTAAAAATTATATGTACTTGATTCATCTATCACTTTGCTCATGCTACAGTGACTAAGTATCATGTTACTGAAATTGTTTTTCCCTCCTGCCTGCTGAGCATTAGGTATCACTGTCAATCAGTCCTTATTAACAGATGAGTGAGAACAAATTGCACAAGCCATCATGCATGCAAAATTGGGTTTTCTCCTGACTGGCCGGAACCCCACTGCTGCTGACTGATTTGGGTACCCACAACACTACTGGAGTGTCCTACTCTCTCACATGCAGACACACACACACACACACACACACACACACACACACACACACACACACACACACACACACACACACACACACACACACACAAGCACAGGAGTTCACACAGACAAACACTTGTGTAAGCACATGCATGCACAGACCTACCACCTAAGAGCTACTACCCTCACCAAGCTCACATCTGGTCATACATTCCATTGAGAATGTGCAAATTTCTGCTTGCAATGAAGCAGCTGGATCACCAGGTCCATAATTCCTGCCCCATAAAATAGGAGAACTGGTGTAAGTCTTACACTCCCTCCCTCCCTCCTCTGCCTGTTTCTTCTAACATCTGAGTCTTACGGAACGTTCTAAAGTTGTGCATGAATAACAAAGACTGGCTGGTGTGACACAGCATGATACACAGAGATAGTAAATAGATTTTCATCAGTACAGTTTGTTGCTGTATTCATGGTATTTACATAGTTATGCCAGTTATATATACAAATCTCTCAACTATGCTATTTGTTTGTAGTGATAGATGAGTTTTCGTTCCATGATGAATTCCTTCGTGTTGGTACTGTTATTTGAAACAAAGTGCACTGAAACATGGATTTTTTGCTAACCTTACCAGATAAGTTGGGCAAAGTATGAAGAATATTCTGTTAAACGTGGTGATTATGTAACTTGGTGAAGTGGGTAGAGAATTGCACAATTACTTTAATGGCTAATCTGCTATAGTCATCAGCTGTTACATGAAGGCTGCATCTATATCTGACATATCCATAGAAATTAACAGAGGTTGGACAATGAATCTCTTAGCACTTCTACTATTTGTTTTGGGATGATTTTCCTTGCTCTAAATTGGCTGGACATCATAAATGTTTTTGTCTATTTGTGGAAAATACATCACTTCTCATATCATAGATTTTGTTTTGACAATGTATAAATAAACAAATATTATATGTTTGTTTTCAATGTTCTAGTGAGTAATCTGTCGGCTTTTGTCACACTTTTTGTTATCATCATCATCCAACTGCCCTTGCTGGTGGCTAGTCAAGTAGAAAGGTGTAGCAACAAATGCCCCCTGACTATCTCCAGAGTTTTGCAATTAGGCAATACCTGACAAATTCTGCTGCTGTTCACTCAGTGAGTACCAGAATCACAATGCTGTTGATAAGCTCAGTTACATCTGAGGACATGACTATTGTAAAAGTTATTACAAAACATCTGGTTTCCACCAGATTGCTAACTCTGTTGCTGCTTTTATGGTGAAAATATCAGTTTGTTAGATTACTCTATCCTGCAAATGGGGGTGTTGAGGTGACTTAAATGCTACTTAACAGCTGAGAAGTTTTGTCTCTGTCTCCATGTTCTCTAGGTGACTACTAACTTCAGGGTCAAAAAGGGAAGAACCCTAAAAGTGTGTAATTTTAATTGTTGCCCTGTTGTTTTCTGCAAAGTCTATGATGAAGAGTCAGATATTCATCACATACCAATACCAGAACTCACGTCTTCAACTTAACCTTCAGCAATGATATAAGCCACCATCATTACACGGTTCTAAATGGATGAACAGTTTTGAAATGGGAATATAACTTCTTTTTTAGTGTTTTGTGTGGTAGAAAACTCAATAACTAATGTATCTCATTTACCAGAATTCACTGGAACTCTGCAATGTGGGTAAGGTAATTTATATCACTCAAAAAGAACAATGAAGCCATAAAAGACTTCTCAAAGTAGTCCTTAATCCTGGACTCCTTATCAGAGTGGTAAACCACTGGAATCCTAGAGGTCAGAACTTTTTCTAAGAGATGCCATAGTAGAAATATTAACAGATATAGGTATCTATGATTCAAAACAGACCTGACAACCCTACTAGTTTTTATTGAACTGTTGCTGCACTGCTGAGACGTTTCCACTATACATTAGTGGCAACCTTTACTACAGGCAATAATGAGAGAGCCACCCAAGAAGATTAAAGAGTAGACAAAAATGTCTGTTACATTGTTCACTCTGATGAGGATGCTAGGATAGTAGGCCATCAGCCTTTTGTTGCCTCATGTCAAAGATGTTCTCAGCCTTGGAGGCATCAGGGAGAAATTAAGAGATACTGGCATACTTCTTATCTCTGACATCAAACGCGAACTATAGACAACCACCTGTTTAGGTCAAGGGATGGATTGATCCAGCTTGGATCCTCACAAATTGTGATAAAAGACAAACAAGCCAAAATCTAGGGAGATGACCATTGGTTCCTCTCTCTAAGTCTTAGCTATGATCTGATTGTTCCTATGCAATTTGTACAGCACACTATAAGTTAAAATAAAAATATATATATAAATAAAAGTAACACAAATAAAAATAAGGATTCTAGATAAAATAGAGAAAGAAAAAAATCCTCCAGAGACCTATATGTTGGTTGCAGACCTTTTATTTCAAATCATCAAACAGGATAATTAAGTGCTGCTAATAGAGTTGCAGTTGAGAAAAGCTACTATTTATGTATATTTTTTTGGGAGTGGTGGTGGATTTATAACTGTGGCCTTCCTTGATTGGACCGTGCAGGGCTTCATGAAACAGCCAGAGTCTCTTTTTTGGGCATGGTCACCAAGTGGGCTGATCTGATAAATTAAATGAGGTATCAAATGGAGGGAAAAATATAGACATCACAAGTTATAATTAGAACACACATGCAATGCATCCCCAGCCATATGCTGGTATATCCAAGTTGATAAGTCATTATCAACAGATACTTTATTCAGGATAGTCTTTACAAACCATGATGGAAAAACTACTGCAAAAATGCAGGTGTATACTGGGATTCTGTGGCACTTTTGTGAAAGGCTTTATCAGATCCATCCTGTAACAGAGATTTGGTTGTTCAATAGGATAAACTAGGACTTAAACTAAAGTCCATATGAAATGTACTAAAAAAAATGAGCCAGTAATGTAAGACCATATGAAAGCCTCCTAAACATTTTTGGGGAAGCAACTTATAGGGACATTAGTAGATATAATAGTGAAAATACTATTAAATGCATGATGAGAGGGAATTTTTCTAAGGTAACTCACTTTATTTTGTGTTTTACTACAACTCATGGCTTTTCAGGGAATTATTGGACAGTATCAGCTGGGGCACAGATTATGTAAGGCTAAGTTACCTTCAGTTTTGGTTTCTTGTTAGCTTCATTCCTGTACTAGTTTATACTCACTTTTTCATCAATCCCCTGTATCTTGTCTCTGTTATACTCTCTCCTTATAGCTTACAACCTTTTTGCAATTCCTCCTTCACTGTAACTTTCATTTACTATTTTTCACACATTTGCAAATCAGATATTTTAAATTAGTGGGCTTCCCTTTTACCCTTTAAGTTTAGATTAGCATTGTTTTCTATAATTGGAGATCAGGAGTTTTGGCAAGGATAAATTTTTTAATAACGGAGGGCATGCACCTATTTATATTTGCTAACTTGGTAAACCAAGTTGATATCCATTTTTAAATCAACAGGCTTCAAAGCACAGGAATCTACATGAAGGTCTACATCTCTATTATTTACTTCTGTCACATTTTAACCTTGCCCTATGCTACATTTCCTGGCTGAGTTACGGTTGACAGTTCAGCTAGCACCAGTGATCTGATGGGTGCAGTGGCCTGGGTGGCCCTCAGCTACATTCTACCATTTGGTTAAATGTAATATTTTGACATAGCCCATCATTCTTGGCAAGGATTCCATGCTTCCTCCCCTGTCCTAACTAGATCCCATGACTTAGGCTAGCTCCTTCACTAGGCCCCATCTCTATTTCCCTTACAACATCCCATGTAGACTGGTCTTCCCCAGCCTCATTCGATCCTTACATTTTGTTCTTTGACACTTCAGCTCCAGTTCATGGCCAGCCTGTTCCAAGCTATGGCTTATGTAATGTTTCAGTTCTGTAGCATGGCAGCAATTTTATTCTTAGATACATTTTTTTAGGTTATGATCTTTATGCCAATATGGTACCAGATTCTTAATTAGATGCAATGTTTCTAGCACCCTCAGCCTATCTTGTTATGGGTCATGGTGAGTAATTCAGCCTTACCTTAGATGACTTATGGTGAGTAAATGAACACAAGACACAAGAGAGCTATCTGCCGTACCTAAAAGAAAAACACATGTAAGCACATAGGCATGCATGTGGTTTATCTAGCTTTGAACATGTGTTTTGTCAACAAGGATAAATGGCAGTATGTGTTATTAAAAATCAACTGATCACACATACCAGGGTTTGTGTGTGTGTGTGTGTGTGTGTGTGTGTGTGTGTGTATGTGTGTGTGTGTGTGTGTGTAATTTTGCGGTATAGTGGTGAATAGGGAATTTGCCCTTTCCCCACTGTAGTGCCACCTCAGAGTTGGTATAAAATGTTATAATTTTAAACTGGTATAGAATCGGTCCTCACAGTACACCTGAATCATCTGTCATTTCCCTGTAAAGCCCACTCTGTCAGGCATTATTGTTTAGATACTCACTGCCCTTATATATATTGTACTTGAGAGGTTAACTGTGATGCTATTTTTTTCTTATTAAATAATTATTTTAAAATAGAATGCATGCATACAATTAGCAGAAAACAGTAAAACAATCAGATCTCCATTATCATAAACACTTTTTTCAAAAATGAATATATTAGCTTTGCAAACAATTAATTAGACACAATGACCCAAATATAGTAGAAAGAAATCTCAATTAACCAGTACTGTAAAATTCATGCCAGTACAAATTATATATACTGCTATTAATTGAACACTTTTGCTACAATATTGCATCTAATATGTACCGAGTATGAAACACTTTAATTTAATATATTTATTCAAATGTATATGTTAAAACTGTTTACTAATCCACAGAAAAACTGGATTAGTTCTAAGTATCAAAATACTTCTACTGAATTATTTTCCTTGACACAAGACATAAGTCATGACTGACTGTTTCTGTCTTACAAATTTAGTAGTAGATTTTAATCTTGTGAGAAGAAATACTGTAATGAAAAACCAATAACAGCACAGTAAATCCACTCTGTATTTATTTATTTATTTAATTATTGTACACTGTTGGACTATGTTCCATATTGGAGGAAAGGAAATCTCAGCTGTGCAATTTGCTTTTTCATTTTAAAGACCTTCTGCATCCACCACAGGCTTAATTTGAATATTATTAGCACATTCTGCTCTCAGCATTCTTGGCTTTCAATGATATGAATGGAAGCATTTTTTTTTTAATGCTGGGCATCTAATCTTCACCTCCATGCTAATGCATGTCATGCAGAGATGAAAATGGCTTGCATTTCTTCTCAAAAGGTTATGCTTCATCAAAAAATATCAGATCTGTGCTATTTATCATAAATGTAAAACTAAAGCTTAGCAGAATATTTAAATCACGACCAGTCCTTAGTTATTAATCTAATGATGCACAATTTTCTGCAGATATGTTATGCTTTTTGCTACTAAGTGCAACAGGCTTGAAATAATGAAACCTTTTTATCATATGAGTGTGTGAGCTTTTCTGTACTCCTCATATTCTTCATTTATGCTTGTTACTGTAAAATGTGTGTATGCTACACATTAAAAAAGGATGAAAGATTTTACTTTTTTTGTGCTTTTAATGACAGGCAATGAGGTCTTTAAAACTTTCATATTCACAATCACTGATTGCAAAATTAGTTCAGCACCAATATTTACACAATTTAATTTCGATATCACGTGAGAGCTGAAAAAACTCACCTTCTTTCCTTTATGTTTTATACATATATAATTTTGCACACATGCCAGCCAACCATTGAGCTGCTTTTTGATTGGCCACTGTATTTCCCAAGGGACAACATCTTCCAGGCAGCCCTGAGGCTGCTTTGTGGTGTCTTGCCATCATCCTGGTAATGAGATTATATATACTTTATGCCCTAACCCCATCCCTAATGAAGAGATGCGCATTTGATCACTGCAAAGGCTGTCAGTTCCCCTTACCTACACATTGCCTGCACAGACATGCTCCCCCAACATAGAAAGAGGCTACCATCACTAACTTAGGTGGCAACATCCACTTCTTCCTAACACTGGCTTCGCATATAAGAGATCTCCAAATGAGACCCTGTTAACAGAGCAATGTCCTGAGCCAGGCAGAACTATTATCCCTCTCCTCAAAAGGGGCAAATGACATCCTCCCTGCCTATGCCATCAAGTACTCAAGTCACTAATCAAACATACGTCATCTGTGTTGTAGTTAGGGCAAAAGCTTTCTGCTCCACCATTGCAATCTTTATGTCCTTTATTTTGAAAGTACATCCTGAGTAAACAAAGGTGTAACTAGAGTGGGGAGAAGAGGGCAGCTGTCACGTGCTCAAGGTGTTAGGCGGCTTGAACTGGATAAGATGATGGCAGGGCAATGCTGGTGCAGAAATGAATGCCAGTACTGCTTTTGTAGGCAAGATTGAAGCACCCCAGTGCTCCATATATTATGGCAAGAATTTACTACATTTTTCAAAAGGAGAGAGAATTTTAGAGTCTCTCTTTTAGTCCAGAAATAATACTTTTTAATTTAGAGTTGAGTGACACCTGTTTGGGGAACAACACTGGGCACTAGCCAAACCATCTACAGTTTTGTGTGGAAATATTCTCTTCAGACTATGAGAACTAAATAAACTATTATTTCTTGTAATGTGTACAGGACTGTTATTTTTTTATATATCTCAAGACCAACTTGGAATCAATATTAATCTATTTATAGGATCATAAGAAATTACTAGGCTATTGGCCCTAAGGCCCTTATAAGCCTAGCCAAGAGTTTAGCCCATGTATATACAAATCAGCACCTGATGCCCCTGTCCAGCAGGGACACAGATGGAATCCCAGGGATATATTTTCCATTTCCCATCCAGTTATCCAGTTTGAGCTTTAAAGGGGGTAAAGAGGCACTCTGCTTGCCATAGATAGGGAGTCTATTCCATAGTTGGGGGAGTCTCTGGGACACAAATCTGTCCAGCTAGCAAGTCCTATTGATGACACAGACCAGGTTGAGGCAGTGTGTGCAGGTTACTCGAGTGGAGCTTGACTTGCAGATATGTAGCAGTCCCATAAAGGCGAGGTTCGAGAGTGCCTTGTATGCCAGACAGAGGTCACCTCTGAGGAGTCTGTAGGAAAAAGATTAGAGGCATAGGGCTTTTAGCCTATCTCTGTATGGTAGATTTTTAAGGCCCTGGATTCTCCTGGTGAGGAACCTCTGTGGTCTCTCCAGCTGCTGCATGTGCTTTGCGAGGTACATGCTGAATGGGGCATTGCACTCAATAATGGGCCTTATAAGGGAAGAATACAGGGATGTTATGACCTCGTTGTCCCTGGATGAGATACCCTTACTTATGAGGTGGGCCATGTAGAAAGCTTTCCATACAATGGAAGCAACATGGTGGTCAAAAGTCATGTTGCTATCAATCTGGGTGCCCAAATCCCTCACAACTGACTGCGTGCTTAGAACGTTGTTATTTATGTTATAATTTGTGGGGATATCCCTCTCCCCAAAGAGGATGATGATGATGATGATGATGCATTTCTTTGTGTTCAGTTTGAGGCCATGCTTCTGGCACCAGTCATTTGTTTGTGTGAGACTCTCTTGAAGGATGTCCACGACGTTAGGGGAATTGATAACAGCTCCCAACTTGCAGTCATCTGCAAACTTGGTCAGCCATAGCCCACTGGTTTTGGCCTGTACCTCATAAAAATATATCCCAAATAACAGAGGCCCCAAGACTGAACCTTGGGGTACACCACTCAATACGTGTCTACTGCTTGAGGTGGTTTCCCCTATTTTGATTAGGCGTGTTCTATCAGTGAGCCAGTTGGTTACCCATCTGGTAACATATGGATTAATGCCTAGTTGAGAGAGTTTATCTATTATGCCCTAGTGGGGAATAGTGTTGAAGGCTTTGGCCAGGTCAAGGTAGCTAGTGTACACTGTCTTCGCCTCATCCATGGCTTTGGTATCTGTCTCAAAAAAGTCAACCAAATTTAACAGACATGACTTCCTCTTGACAAAACCAAACTATGTGAGATCGAGTGTTTGGAGGTTGCCAATGTCCTTGTTAATGAGGTCCATGATAATCCATTTCATGGTCTTGCAGATCAGACTAGTTAGGCTGATAGGTCTATAATTTCCCAAATCAGTGGACACTCCACTTTTGTGTAAAAGAATGACAGTGGCTGTCCTCCACTCTGCTGGGACAAAACCGGTACTCAGGCTTTGGTTGAATAGGGTTCCTAATGGTACTGCAAGTTCCTGCCTGAGTTCATGTAGGATGCAGCCTGGGATGTTTACAGGTCCCATGGAGGGTGTATATTTCTCCCTATTGGTGGTTTTACTAATAATAGCCTATAAAATGACAGAGGAGCCAACATCATAATTCATTTGACAGACTGATCAAAAAGTTATGATGTTCATGTTGTCTGTTTTGGATCAAAGCTTGGTTGCATTTACTATATTTCCTTTCATAAGTGCATCTTGAACTGTATTGCAGGTACATGGCATAAACATAAAGGGTTTGAATTCTGTTAGAAAGGGAACAAATGAACATGAAGTAGTATTCAAAATCTGAATTTGGAAGGTGAGAAGAAAAGTACAGTGACTTCTTCCCTATATCCATTTCCTTATATAAACTTTGAAGACACTGCACTTTGGAAAAAGGTGAATATCCTGTGCCACAACATCATTCAAAGAGACTGCATTTGATTTTCCAACATACTGGATGTCATAATAATATCTGTCTTCAGAGAGTTGAGCCATTGTTTATTAATAGGAATAGCCTGCTTTTATCTAAGATATGGATAACACTGCAGCAATGAAGCAAGAACTGCAAAGCTGCATAATACTGCTATTACATGAACATATTATTTTGATGCAGCTGCAAAAAAGTGATTATAATATCATTTTTTTATTGGAGCATATAAAATGAGATTAATCAACAATTATATCATTCACTGAATGCATACTTACACTTTTGTACTAGAAAATAAAAAAAAAAAATATTAAAATTTAAATGCAAAAGAATGTGATCTGTTAGATCACAGCTAGACCTCTCAACTGTCCCTGTATTGATGAGCATTCCCACTTTCAGTTCTGATTTCCTCGAAACAATATGTCCCTCTTTTTGGTGGTATTTCCTTATTTTCAAGTTTAATTCACCCCTTCACACAATTTTCTGAATCTCCCTAATCACATATGATTTTTGAAGCTTTCTAATACACAGAAAAACATACTACAAGACCAACAACAACAATTTCAAGAAAGAGGACACACTGCTTACAACTCCCTTTTTTCATAACCAAAAAATAAATGACCTTGTATGGTAGAATTTTGCAATGTAGTTCATCAAAATCTACAGATGTTTACACTTTTGATTTGATAATGTGTGTTTTTTAAACGTCATTGAAGAACAATATCCAACATTTATAATGGAAGTGGGAATAGTTATCTGTAATTTGGTATTCACATTTTATGTTGATTAGGTGTCCAGATTTTCAGCTGGATGCTTTTACTTTCAAGGTCCTTCATTTCCATTTCTGATGTGTGCAGGTTAAGAGGTATGATCACAGGCCATCTTTTCAATGTCTAGCTCATCTAAAAACACTTGCCATTTGCCTGATTTATCAGCTATGCACTATGATGTAGACCACAATGAACGAGAGTGCTCATGGATGAGTGTGAAGACAATGAGGAAGAGGCTGGTGTCATGACCTTAAAGGGCCAGCCAGACTTGTTTAATGTAGAAAGGCACTCCTTTCAACTTTAAAGGGATGCAACATTTGAAAGACGTAGCTCTCATTATTTTTTATACAAATATGCAGGGAAATATCAAAGGCTAATGTTACCCTCAGGAAAAGAGTGTGTTGTTTGTGAACTGCAATGCTGATGTTATATAATACTACTGTGCTGCTTGCTAGAGTTACTGGGGCCTGTTTCCAGGTCATATGGGCACTCACAGTAGAGCAATGCAACAGCTAAAAGGAGGAGCTGGTTGTGGTTCTTCGATCACATAATATAGACCCGAGGAAATCCTTGAAGCATTTAGAGAATTTAAAAGACACCAGTCCTGAGGCTCTGAGCCACAACAATGTCTGCTTAGAGAGGGGACATGTGCTGGAAAACCTCAAGTGCATCAGCAAGAAGCAGTCAAATAAGTGCAATATCCATCATCACTGTGATAATTTGCAAACTTCCAACTCAATAAATTGCATTACAGTAACAACAAAACTGACAGATGGCACAGGTGGTACACTGTGGTGTCCATGGGAAAGTATTCTTAAACTTGCTACTCCTTCAACTTCTAATGTATTTGAACTGGGTGATATACCTGCCAAAATAAGAAGGGAGAAGAGATTTGCTGTAGAGGGTGGCATATCTACAACCCATCATTAACAATAAGCACACTTGCAACACAGGGAACTGAGAGGTATCACCTCAAATTACTCACTGTATGTTCTGATATGGTATGCACATCTGGACCCATTTCATTAACCTAAAGTAAAACAAGCACCACATTGACTGGCCAAAAACAGTGTACTGAGCAAAAAACTCTCCCCACATAGACAAATCAATGCAAATGAAAAAAGTATATAGGTTATACAGTCACGACCACTCACTTCCCCTAATATATAACCAGTAAATAACAATGAAAAATAAAGCATACATATGTTCTTAAGAGCAATAGATGAGATTTGAAATACTCCAGGTAATCATGAATAGGCAGCACTGCAGAGACCAGCTTCATGGTAGAGTATGTAAGAAACAGCTAATTTCCAGTTATCAGTATCTTGTGGGAAAAAAAATAATTTACAGTTGCAGTCCCCCGTACAAATTGTAAGCTCCAGTTTCATTCTCTATGAAAAGACCAGTCATTGGTGTATTATCCGTTCCCTGTGAGGCAATCAGGATATTATAAATCATAACTTCATTCCTTATTTTACTTTTAACATGCATTGAGGTTGTACAAAGATGCAGAACTCTAGCACTCAATATAGAGAGGTGGGAGGCAACTATGGATTTATATATCAGAGTGCATTTATTCTATAAAAATGTATGCATGTCTGTAGCAGTGCAATGCAAATTTATATATAAGGAAAGCTCAATAACATAAATGTAACACATATTGAGACAAACTTTATGTAGCAATGAACAGTGGTGTATATATAGATAGTCTTGTTTCACTCATGTTTTTAAATATATATATATATATATATATATATATATATATATATATATATATATATATATATATATATATATATATATATATATATATATATATATATATATATATATATATATATATATATATATATATATATATATATATATATATATATATATATATATAAAAACAGGTCGGTCTTAAATGAACTGAACCCCCCCCCCCAACAAAGGACTTCATGGCACTAGCGCACTGACAGCATCCTCGATGCAGCATCACTATTGCCTCTGTATACAGATTTTTTTTCTTATTTCTCATATCTAATGATACTCTTCAGATTGTTTAGACCTGTTCTGCATTTTCTCAACACTCCCTAACTCTTCAAGCCTGCTAGCAGTACTTCCAGAGAAAATAATAATTTAAGCCAGGAATCGGATGATATGGGGTTCAGGATGGTCTGCAGTATATTTTAGATCTGTTTTCCGAACCTTTTTACCTAGTAATAGTCTGAACATAAATCATGGAGAAAGAATGAACGAAGGAAGGAAAGAAAGAAAGAAAGAAAGAAAGAAAGAAAGAAAGAAAGAAAGAAAGAAAGAAAGAAATTTAGTCTCACTATTTAGCTTTTTCCCAGTCTATCTTCCTGCATCTTTTCAATATAATCAAATTGGATAAGAGTACACCATAACAATTGTGCAGGGAATAATGGAATTAAGCTGGGAATCTTGGGTCTGTTAGACTACAGAAATCACAAGGCACTACATGCTCTGAAGTGCATTTTAGCGCTGTTTTTTTCAAAAATGTTTTCTAGCTTTTTGCTCAATGAATGGCCTGAACAGAAATCATGGCTAAGGCTAAGGAAAGAAATTTGACCTTATGTTTTCTAGTAACATATGGTGTGATTAAATTATAATATGCAAAGCTATGAAAGTGTAGTCCCATTAAACTGATGCTTGTGAGAATATATAAATCATATCTGGGAAGAGTGCCTTCCTCCCTACTTCACAAAGAAAAATAGTCACCTTCTGTGTTTCCCTGTTTTAGAGCAGGATGAAAGGGAAAGAACAATGCCCCAGTCACATATTTCAAATTACTGCTTTCATTCATAGGCACAATATCCCTATTTACTTAATACAGATACCAGTTGTGTACCCCTCTGATGTCAGTTTGGGAAGAGAGTAAAATAATAAAAAGTACACGTTTCAGCTTGTTACTAACAAATGTGTATACACATGTCTGCTTAATCATAAATGCTAAAGATAAAAAACTGCCTGACTACAAAAATGTCTGATGTCTGATTGTGCAGAAAGTGAAAAAAATAGCAATCATAGCAATATATTCCAATTTGCTTGTCCCAGGCAGTAACATTCTGTAATGACTTCTTCCCAGCCCTGCAAACTGATTGCAAGGAAAGTTAAAGAAATAATGACCACATTGTTCCCGTCACAAAATTAATGAATTTCTGTGCACACCTCTGAGGTTTAGTCATGAGAAAAATTAAAGAAATAATCACCACATTGTTTTCAGCTCCAACACAAGCTAGAATAACCTGTACATAACTCTGAAGTCTGGTAGTGAGCAAAAAAAAAAAAATTCCCACACTGTCCCCAGTCTCCAAACAAGCTATAGCAACCTTTTGTGCACGCTTCCAAAATTTTATTACAAGAAAACTGCCTCGTGACCTTCTGTACACACCTCTGATCAGTGCCGGCTTTAAAATGTCAGGCCCAGAGCAGAACCCACTTCTAGGCATGTGCCAAATCCATTTATACAATTTGAAGCATGAGGGGTGACAGGAGTCAATTAGTTTTGATGGCATAGATAAACTGATGTACTTTATGCCTTACGTTTGAAAAATAATGACTTTTCAAATGCTCTTTTTCATTGATGTCTCGAAGGGATATATATGTATCTGTCAATATTGTGTGTATCCACTGATAGAGGCTCATGATTTTATTCTTCTCACACACACACACACACACACACACACACACACACACACACACACACACACACACACACAAATATACACACAAACAAACACACACACTGTGTATTTACCTATAGGCAAACTGGAGGAATAACATTTCATTTCCGGTATGTTGTTTAGAAAGTGGTAGAAACAGAACATTTAGATATACCAACTCAGATAACAGAAGCACATTAAGACTGACACAGAAGTATTCAAAACTAATAATTTTGAAGAAAATTTATATAAAGAAACTGAGCATAATAGGAAACCATTTTATAGATACTTAAAATGTAGAAGGAGTAAAGATGTACAAATTGATAAACTGTGTGTAGAATGTAAAATTTCTTCTGAGACACAACAGAGTATAGATACATTTACAACATTTTCTGCATAACATTTTGACTCCATAAAGGGGGTGATATGTTGCCCTAGTGACATCCAGATGACCTCAGATGCTGAAATCAGATTCGATTATATTGAAAATAAACTATGCAAACTGGATAAGGAGAAGCTGGAATTAGAAATAATGACCTAAGGACACTTCAGGAAGAATTTACAGTACCATTATATTGATTATTTATTAAGTTGTCTAAATTGTGGAAAATTCCTCAATATTGGAGACATGCACTTATTAAACCTGAGTTCAAGGGAAAGGGTAGTAAGACAAAACCAGTGTCATACAGAGTCTTAAGTCTACTTTCATATTTTTGAAGAATAATTGAGACTGTAATATCGGATAAGTTATTGTCGAAATTGGAAAGGTTGCAACTTGAAACCATAAATCAGCATGCATATGTTGAAAGTAGATCTATCACTGCCTGTAATGTGATGTTCTATAATAATATAATAACAGCTATGAATGAAAAATGATGCTGTGATGTAATTTATATAGATTTAATTTCAGCATTTGATAGGTATCCTTAATAAGATGGATAGCTGTATGGGTTACAAAGTGGACATGGCAAGTATCATACAGCAAAGTGACAGGTGAAATTCTTGGTTACAGAAAGGGGGTCTCACTGGGCTTTGTCCTAAGTCCATACTTGTTTAGATTGTATCTTTCGGACCTATTTTTTTCATATGAGGTGTTGCAAGTCAATATGCAGATGACTTGAAATTGGGTGAACTGATTACATGTGTTACAGATAGGACACGTCTGCAAAAGAATTTGACTAAGTTGACCATTTTGGTGTAGGAGAATAATGTGCTGATAAATACATCAAAAGCTAACCATATGAGATTTGCAAGACATAAACTGAAAGGTGACTATTTAATACAGCATAGAGTGATTGAAACTGTAGATTCATTTCAGGACCTGGCTATATCGGTAGATCCAGATTTGAGTTTTTCTAATCATATCAACCAATTGGTTAGTTATAGTTTTAGAACCATAACTTGTATAAAAAAATTTAAAAAGTCAAGAAAATCAGAAAAATATGAAGTCATTGTTTGTTAATTACATTAGATCCAAACTTAGGTACAGAATAACAATATGGAAACTTTATAAGAAAAGAAGCATGAGTAAATTGGAAAGAGTATAATAGAAATATACCAAAGGCATCCATGGATGTAAAAATGTAAATTATTATGAAATACTAAAATATCTGAACTTGTACAGTATCTCATATAGATATGTAAGAGGAGATCCTATTATAGGGTATTTAGAGACAGCTACCTCTGGGAGTGTTTGGAGTCATCAAAAAGTAATAGAGAATCATCAGACAGTCTATGTAGAAGATTCTATACGAATGAGAAGTATACTAATTCCTTTTCTGAGAGATCAACTGATGCATAAAACAGACTGCTAAATTACATTAAAACAAGCATTAGTTTAGATATTTTTAAGTACAGCCTGGACACTTATTATGGGAACAATTGTTTTGGTATATTGGCAGGCTAGAAGTGCATTAATGGCCATGTTTGAAATATTTGAATGTACGTGTGTAATAACTCAGAAATAGAACAAAGTGCTACAAGATGGTGTCTCTACTCACGGTTCCTCTATGCCAATGATTAGTTGTTCTTACATTGCCCAGACCATGAAAGATGGTCACTAATTGTGCATAATATTGATGGTAATAAGTATGGCTAATGTGTTCTTAAATACACAACACCTCTCATCTCTCTCAGGCATACACACACACACACACACACACACACACACACACACACACACACACACACACACACACACACACACACACGTATAAGCTATAACAATTCTAATTTTATACTGATTTCAGTACATGCAATACATTTTGTGTCTCTTTACCTGCTGTGACAGATCAGTGAGTTTTTAACAATCATAAGATAGGAAGGTCGAATTACTCTTATTAGTAGATATACACATACCTATCTATTGCAGCCACATTATTGGATGTGTACCTCTCAGATGCCTGTTTGCAAAAAAAAAGTGGCCACTGTAAAGTATTACAGCCTTCTTTGCATAAATGCACACTCATCTTGGAAAGATAGACTAATCAATGTTTAATAAGAACAAGACAGCAAGGTCAGTCATTATTTTATATGCAGACAGTCTCCATAGCCAAGAATTATAGTCACATTTTGATTATGTACACCTCAGATATCCAATTGCAGTGAATAAATCTACAATAATAATAATAATAATAATAATAATAATAATAATAATAACCATAGTAGAGTAGCCTAACTTACTTAACACAAAAGCAGACTAGTTCTCCAAAATAAGATAAATGACTATGTAATATAAATAAGCAACAGGGAAAGTTGTTTCCATCTTCAGAAGTCTGCTACCCCAAACCAGTTGTTATAGTGTCTTTGTTTATTTTGTGTACCTTGGACATCCAATTGTGATAAAAAACCCAATTTCCATAATAATTTATTTATTGTATTTATTTATTGATGTATGATTACTGGTAAAGTCCAATTGGGCAGAAACCCATTTTTAGCTGATGCCCAGGGAGAAAAGATACATGTCTCTCAAGTGTCACAATTTCACGTTATGTAATTAATAGTGTGTAATCCACCTGTTACAGAAATACCATGGCAATTAGTACCTAGACTGCAAAGTATGACCATTTCAGACCACAGAACACCTTGGTAGTTACATAGGTCTACCTGATGTGCAAGTGTTCGTTGTAGGTGTGTACCCGCAGTTGTTACTGTTTGGCACATAGTGTCCCATGCATACATCTTAAGAGGTATGCATGCGCTACATCAGCTACAGAAGACTTGTACTCACTGTACACATAAAGAAAATACAGACCCAAAGAGTAGATAGTAGTACTGTTGTCAAGGAAGTAAGCTGAAGTGTTGCAAATGGACTGATTTTCTCTCTCCCCACCCCTTATCTTCATTTATTTCTTACTGTTATTCATTGGTTATGGTTTGCTATTAACATATGTTGTTACATTAACATTTTTTGGGGCATGTGTTTTATTATAGTTGTGTATTATAATGGATGCATATTAATATATCTTGTTAAATTACCTGTTTTGTTGGCCTTATGTTGTAACTGCTATTGGCATGCTGTTATACTGACTGCTCTGTTATTTCTTGTTGTGTTTCACATAATATGCATTGATATGGGTGTTATTTCCAATGTTCTGCTATGCTGTTATTACTAACAATGTTTTGTTAATAACTAACCTATACTTATTGCTATACCTCCATTACCACAGCACGTCAGGGTAGGAGAGTTTCTGGTGATCTGCCTACCTTGCCTCAACTGACTGTGGCACCAGGTCCTAGCACGTCTGGGACCCAGGTTGGTGGTGCCCCATCCACAGCACCACCTGCGGCATTGGATGGAACCGCCTCATGGGACTAGGCCTGGACTTCCTGGGAGGAGTGCCGGAGGGGCTGCAGTCACCCACGATCAACTGCCAGTCATAGTGCGCAGGATTGTTCACTAGAGCTACGAATGCCCCCTGTGCCAGATTGAGAGTACACAGGCTGACCTAGTGAGGCAGGCTCACCCTGGCACCCAGCCTCTGCACAGCCATCCTCGCGGCTGTGAAGGAGCAGTGTCAACTGTCCCATGGGTGGGAGTGTGAGTGACACTGCTGCCATCTGTAAGCACCTGCAACTTCAATTCCACAACACCCTACCCATCCCTCATGTGGCACACCACCCATCTGATGTCTTGTCTGTCTTGTCTGTATGCAAATGCATCTTCTCCTAACCAACTTACCTCCCCACATGTGCCTAAGTCCCTTCCCCTACATTCCACTCTCATCTTAAAAAAAATGGGCACCTGTCTCCAAAAAATATCTCCCCATACATAGCTCTCCATGTTGCACACATGTCCAATGGCCATCACTAATCTGGTTTAATTGGCTTGACAACACAGCTATGTTGTCCTCACTCCTCTCTCTTGGGTTTGAGTGTCCAAATTCATTTACAAAATCTGTCAAATTGCACAGTTGTACAAGCTATCGATAGCTATGGTTCTTTCCTACACCCTTCCTGCACATTTCTAACTGCCTATTACTATAATTTCCCCCTGCTTGCCCCCATATCACCCCCTTTTTTCGTTATTTTTTTTAGCATGGACCTAAGCGAAGTGGCGATATGCAATGCGCTATTACATTGTTAGATACATGTACAAAACTCTACTAAGTTTCAAACCCATGCCCCTCTCACCTACAGCCCACTGCAGTAACCCAATACAATACAATACACAGATCTAACTTAAAACAGGTGTTTCCAACAAAACATACGATTGCTGCTTACAGTCATTGGGCACATAACTGAAATAAAAACTAATGGGAAAAATGGAAGTGTACCTTGGACTCTGGTGCAATAATACACCAGTAGATAACCAGATACATACTAATGGATGTAAGTGAGGCCTGTGGTAACAGGTGTATTTGCCCTTTTATCAGCAACTTGTGGAAAGACACCTGCGAAGGCAGCAATGGCAAAGTACATTTACAGCTAGGATCTGGTGCAGAAATACATCCATATAAAGCCATGCACATTATGATGGATGTAGAAAAGTTTGTCACAGCCTGTGTATGAGCACATATATCTTGGAAATACAGATGCTTTTGCAGTGACTGAGTAGTGCAGTATGCTAAATGCCTTGCATGCAGTACATTTTGCCACACACAGTCCTGGGTTCAAATCCAGTTTTATGTTGCAGTTCAATTACATTATTGTGAAGACAGCAAGCAATGACTGAGTTATACAGCCCTAATCTGCACA
Source organism: Protopterus annectens (assembly GCF_019279795.1). Classification (NCBI taxonomy): domain Eukaryota; kingdom Metazoa; phylum Chordata; order Ceratodontiformes; family Protopteridae; genus Protopterus; species Protopterus annectens. Next base: position 1,009,169,404 of record NC_056731.1, on the reverse strand, counting down.
GGTTACTGCTAGTTAATGAACTGCTACTCAGTTTTGCAAGTCAGAGGCCTGCAGGTAGGCACACACTGCACATACCCATATAGCCTAATTATATGTTGCCTACTACTCTGTTAATGTCACCATCGCATAACAGATATACCTTAATCACATGCCTCAATTGGACTGTACAGGGTACTCTTACCCTGGTTCTGCTGTAATGGCAGGGCTGCCACAGATGCCAGAGTTACATGTGCAACTTGCTGTCCTCAAAAGTGTCCACACTTCCCCCTATGTGTGCTAGGCTGCAGCAGCTGCAGCCTGTAGCATACAAAGTTATATGTAAAGGTAGCTGCTACAGACCTACCATACCTCCCAACCCCCTAGAACAAGGGATCTGAACACAGCCATATGTAATGGGGTGGCTAAGGCCCACAGATAGAGAGATGTGTAATGGTTTGCCCCTACAAAGATAGTAGGTTGATAGAATAACAGCTATTGCATTAGCATGCATATTCTGATGGGCATGAACTCTGACACTCAAGTGTGTTTCTTTCCTTACTGACCTCGACCAATGATGTTTGCCAGTGCACTGCCAGATGACCACAATGTTATGGGACACTGACCACACATATGAGGCAAAACTGTGGACACAATCAAACCTCTACAGTTGATGGTTATGGTACCTAACCTCTGTGAAGCTGTACTTTCCACACCTCAGTAATATCAATCTGAACAACTAAGAAAGGGGCCCAGGTCTACATGAAGGTCTTATATATTGCCCTGTCGTGGCATGTCATTGGCCAATGATTTTGGCTACAATTAGCAATTCAAAGCCACAGATCAATGCAGAGGCAATTACCTGCTAATAAGCAGTACCTTAAAAAGGCAAGAAGCTGCTTAAGGGGAATAGGTCTGTGTGAGACTTAACTCACACAGAGAACGTATTGCTGAAAGATTACCAGAAGCAAAATTCAAAAAATGGAGTATTGCACTCCACCAGGTATGTAATGGGTTTTGCCACATAGCAAGATGCGGATGGGAGGATGGAGGCATGGGGAACAGAGATTACAACAGTAAGCCTGTGTTAGATCTATGGTAATGACATGTCAGTGATACCCTGCTGTCCTACACATACAGACATGCCTCTCAACTGTCCCTGATCTTCAATCTCATCTCGGCTCTGTCTCTGTCAGTCCCTCCTACAACGATTGGCTGTTGTAGGAAACCTAGTGGATTACACATACTACAGCATGACAATGAATAAGGGTGTACACTCCTGTAACTTCAAATGATATACTATAATTCACCTCCCTCATTCAGTCACTGGCTCACATACATAGTTCTAACATTTTAAAAGTCTCCCTGAATGTCCCTGATGTACTCTGGCTAAGTCCCCATTTCTGTTGACATATGTCCTTGTTTGGTTGATGGGTATGCTTAACATATCCGTCAACTTGTTACAGCATGAAAGCAGGTCAAAGCCATAATTTATGGGGGACCAAGCACAAACTCAGCAACAGTGTTTAAATATTTGTCAGAGATCTACAAGTTTGTGTGAAACTAACCAAAACTATGTGGCACATCCTGACATTCTGCAAGCATCTCTATAGTTGAGAGGTGTGATGTCTACAGGGAACATATATTACAGCAGGTTTGCATTGTATTCTGTCATTGTGGCACACTGGTGTTGTTGGACTGCCCCCATATAGTTGTTGTAATAGCACACTGTTAATTTTCTGGCAGTGGCCATGTGACATATCAGTGAGAGTTTGCCCATAGGGTCACACCACAATAGACCGCACTGTTGGGTGTTGGAACATACAGCATAATCTGTCTCAACACACAGGCACATACCCCAGTATTGCTACTATCTTGGTGGTATCCATACATGTAGAGTGTTGCCAGACTGTGGGGTATGACATGTGAGGAAGCAATGGATAGTGCAGGCCAATATAGGTGTGCTGGATCTGTATATAGTGGATGTCCATCCATCTGGTCATGTAATGTGTTCCCCTTTTGTTGCCTTTCAGGAACCATGTACCACAGAACACATGCCTTCTTCTCAGATGCAGAAAATGATATAACAGTAGATAGACTGAGACAGCACCATCAGATCTTGCTGTCCGGGGAAGGCATAGTCAAGAGCAGTGGGCAGCATTGTGGGCAGACCTTGTGCTGGATGTCAATCAGATTGGCCAACAGGACAGGACCTATGAGCCGGTCTGACACCAGGCCACAGACATGCTGAATTCTGCATGATGAAGGGCAGCTGCTGTTGCCAGGGATCATGCTGCCACCGGTGGAGGGCATACAACAGAACAGCCACTCTTGGCCACAGAGGAATTCCTGGCAAACCTATCAACACATGACAGCTTCCAGGCATCCATCACATCATACATTGTGGAAGTGGGTGCCACAGTGTCCTCAGGAGATGACTGTCCAGGTAAGCATACTGTGCTCACCAGTGTAATACTGTATCAGTCATTGCGGCAGATTGTACATAGCTGTACATGGGTGTTAGGTCTATCTACATTGGGGGGAGTTAGGGTTTATACTCAGTTGTGCATACATAGACAGAATGTCAGCAATACAGCCAGTATCACAGTACCTATTATACCTGTAGGGTATATACACATATTACCTTGTAGTACTGCAACCTTTGGTGGTGCTGACAATACCTCTCCCTCACCTTTTTATAGGTCTGTCAGGTGTGACCCAAGTCTCTGGTCCTGTACCTGGTAAGTGTGTTACTGTTTTTTTTACAGATCATGTATACCTTATGGAAGTTAAGGGCTGCCCTATTACCCTATGTACACATGTTGTATTTAGCCAGAGTAGAATACTTGTACGTTCCATTCTGGAACAAATAACTAAAGTTCATAGAATAGTTAGTCACAGGTGTGTATTTCAATGACCATCAACATGGCTGCACTTATAGTTATGAGCAGCTACACAGCCTGGTATACAGGAGGCAATTACTCCAAGATGCCTGCTCAAATACAACAGGGAGATGCTACATATCTGATACATTGATGCTAGTATATCATTCTCAAGATAGGTGTACTTGGTTTTATGTGCAATTCTATTAAGTATAGTATCATATTGCGGACATTACAGGCAGATTGAACTGGCAACTTTACCTGGATGTGGCTGAAGTGCATGTTATAAAGGGCTTGACTTATCTGTATATGTTGGTGTGAAGTTGTCTGTTGTGAATGGGAGTGGAGATGAGAATATGTGAGACTTGTAATGCAGTTGTGGATCCTCATTTGTATGAGTCTGTGTGGGTTACCAGACATAAAAGTGCAGGTAGTAGTGTATTGCTTTTGTCTTGGTTTTCACAGGTGACCGGGGAGGTTGGCATGTGTCCCCCCTCACAACCTGATGTCATTGTCTCATCAGACTCTAATAATGATGGTGGCCATAGTGAGGCATTGGTGGGGTTCTCAGAAACTAAATCTTTCCCAGAGGTTGCCATCCCTCTTCTGCTCCCATTGTCATAACACGCAGTTAGTATGCTCACACATACCCAGTCACCAGAGGCCACAGATTTTGAAAACACAGTGGTGGTGACATTGAACAGGGCAGTGTGGCAACTATGGTGTCAGTGAGTGAAGACATTGGCCATAACTAGAGAGCTAGCGAAGCCCCACACAGCTGGATTGATAGGGGTGCTCATAGGAGGAATGCTTTCCATCCACCACCTGTTGCAAGGTCATATAATGGGTCACTCGGCTCATGTTTTGGGCCATCATGGAGGCACAGGCACATTCTGAACACAACACCAGAGGGATGCTTAGGGTTATGGATGCAGCACAGTCTGACATCTGTGACTGCCTCAACTGCACTGGGGACACCCTGGTTCAGTTCACTGATGCAGTGGACAGATGGTGGGCTAAGACAGTGTCTGTCTTGGACTGCAAATTGTTTGTGCTGGAACATCTGGTTGAAGTTCGGTGTTGGACACCATCTGCTGACAGTCTAGGTGGCCGTGCACAGTCACGCTCCCATAATGGCAGTACATCCAGCAATATAGAGGGAAGTGTGCTGTCCACACCATGATGTGGCAGGCCATGGGCATGTGATCCTGAGTGGCCCCATGGGGGACACAGCCCCAGCATTTTGCAGACACCATCAAGTACTTGCTCCGCATATGACCTTGGGCATGGTGGTGTCAGTGCTACTCCTGGCAGACCTAGTCCCCATGTTCATGGCCAGAGACAGTGAACTGTTCACTCTACCATGTATGATCCACAGCTGCCCAACATACACATGAATAGGGCTAGCACTGGGCTTGACTGTGTACATGCACACACTGAAGCACCACCGTTATATGCAGGTCCCCAACAGACACATACATGGCACATCTCCATGGCCCATCCAACCTACATCCCTCCTGACTCACACACTTGCTGTCAACTGTTTGGCACAGCCTAGGCCTCCGGTACCCCCACACCGCATCCTGTGTATGTGGTAATACCTGTGCCACACCCCTGCCATCCATGCTATCAATGCAGGAAAATGCTACTATGTGTCCTATGCACAAGGTGTCTACATTACTTGACACACACTTGTGTAGTGCAGTATTGCTTTGCCATGCCACTTGTTCTGGGCCACAACAGGTACTGTATGCTGGTATGAGTCATGATTACACATCACAGTTTGTGTATCTTTGTTACATGATGTTGGACTGGCAGTAGTGTTACAGAATGACAGTTGTGTCACAGACCTGTAAAAGTTTTTATTCCAGGAGTCTGCAGGGATAAACTATGGATACATGATGGCAATAAAGCTGTACAGGATGGCATGGCAGCACAGCAGAAATATGACATCAGCAAGGTATGGCAATATACGTGCTTGGATCCCTAAATGCATATATGTAGAACAGTCTATCAGGGAAAATGGGGGCAATCAGCATATTCATGCAATGATACTTTGTGATAAGGTCTGTTACCCTTTCTACATACCACCTGGTTATCTGAACTTACAAATCTAGAAGGTGCGGTGATGGCATTGACACATCTGCAAGTATCCTGTGTCCAGGTCAGACAGGTGGTGGACATCAGCTATAATTATGTATATGAGGGAAATTCAGAGCTTGCAGGTAGTCACAAGGCCAAAAAATGCATAACCATTGCACAGGGATAGCCCATTTCAGAATATCTGTAGCATTACACAAGGATATATTTAAACACACACACACACACACACACACACACACACACACACACACACACCTGGTTGCTATGAGTATAGAACCTCTAACTATCTACTATTACACACTATAGCTTACAGTACTTATTGCATGCATCACAGAGTTTATCTGATATTAAACTGTCAGCCAGCATGCTTAAGGTAAATGACATCATCAGGCCTTGTAGAGGATGGCAATGTAGAGGCCAGAAGCTAGTCACAGGGCCATAAAATGCATAACCATTGCACAGGGATAGCCTATACGGGCTTGTCCATAGTGCTGCATGGGGATATATTTACACCCATACACACACACACACACACACACACACACACACACACACACACACACACACACACACACACACACAGATGGCTGATGGGAGATTAGAATCTGTACATATGTACTATTACACACTACAGCTTGCGGTACTTATTGCATGGACCATGGGTTACATCTGTTGTATATGTGATTGCAGGCATAGAACTTGTGGAGTATGCAAAGTAGCCTTATGTTAGACAGCATGTGTGGCCTGCAGATGGATCTTGCTTGGTACTGTTATTGTAACTAGTGTCCTAGGAGTGGGATATTTGTCACTATCCCTGCCATGTATGTACAGTTAGCAGTATGGTCATATTTGGCTGGTTGCAGCTAGATAGGCAAACATGTGGCTAGGGACAATATGGCCTGTCCAAGGCATGAATTGAACCATTGTTCAGTACAGCACCTGCTAAACTGTGTCTGTCTACAAGGTGACATTCCAGAGGCACAGGGGCTTGTGGGTGAGTGGATTATGTACTGTTGTTGCCTTGGTTTGCCTCCTTTGGGTAACTGTTTTGATGTGTGAGTGCAGACAACCTCAGCATTACGAGGTTATGTGGGGAAATCCATACATCCCCACGGGTTCACTTTGAAATCTCAAAATACTGAAATATCGAATTTCAGTATCTCAAGACCAAAGTGTTGAATCTGCAGTTGTGCAAATGTTCACAATGTTGAATACAGAAATCTCGAACCTGCAGTGGCATTGGCACTTTTGGTAAGTGTAATGATTTTTAAGGGTTTTGGGGAGGATTTGTGTGTGTGAGTGTGTTGTGGAGCTTTAGGTGTGGGTTAGGATGGGTAGGTAAGAATGTGAGTGTGTAACTGTCCAGAGTGGGTCCTGTTTGTATGTATGTGCAGTGTGTTTGCATAAGGGGGTGTAGAATGTGTGGTAGTGGGTTTGCAGTCTTCCAGTTTTTAATGCGACCTCGGAGTTAGTATATATAAGTGGGAGGGGTGCAGAGGTGCTGGACTCCCATTTTATAGCAAGAGTGTATGTGTGTGTGTGTGTGTGTGTGTGTGTGTGTGTGTGTGTGTGTGTTAGTTTTGTTGTGTTCATGTGTCTTGGTTTGCTTTGTTGCAGTGTATATATATATATATATATATATATATATATATATATATATTTATATATATATATATATATATTTATATATATATAGAGAGAGAGAGAGATTGTGTGCGTACATTATATATATGAGTTATGTAGGTTATGTTGATATATGTTGAGATTCTATGCATCATTGTAAAATATATATAGCTTTATATATATATATATATATATATATATATATATATATATATATATATATATACACCAGGTTTTTGTGATATAAAAATTTCAAAACTTTTCCCACCTTTAATGTGACCTATAACCTGTACAATTCAATTGACAAAAAAAAAAAACGCACAATAAGCTGGTTGCATAAGTGTGCACACCCTTAAACTAATATTTTGTTGAAGCACCTTTTGATTTAATTACAGCATTCAGTCTTCTTGGATACAGACCTGCCATCAATTTAAGAGACTCGGATTAACCCCAAATAAAGTTCAGCCGTCCTAGTAGGATTTTCCTGACATTTACTTAATTGCCTGATACAGCAAAAGACATGGTTCACAGAGAGTTACAAAGCATCAAAGGTATCTCATTGTTGAAAGGTATCAGTCAGGAGAAGAGTACAAAATAATTTCCACAGCATTGGATATACCATGGAACACAGTGAAGACAGTCATCAAAAAGTGAAGAAAATCTGGGACAACAGTGACGTTGCAAAGAACTGGACGTCCCTCCAAAATTGATTTGAAGACAAGATGAAAACTGGTCAGAGAGACTGCCAAGAGACCTACAGCAACAATGAAGGAGCTGCAGGAATTTCTGGCAAGTACTGGTTGTGTACTACATATGACAGCACTCTCATATTCTCCATATGTCGAGGCTATGGGGTAGGGTTGCAAGATGGAAGCCTTTTCTCACTCAGAAAAACATTCAGGCCAAACTAAAATTTGCAAAACAATGCATCAAGTCTCCCAAAAGTATGTGGGAAAATGTGTTATGGTCTGATGAGACCAAGGTTGAACTTGTTGGCCACAATCCCAAAAGGTATGTTTGGCACAAAATCAACACTTTGCATCACTAAAAGAACATCATCCCCACAGTGAAGGATGGTGGTGGCAATATCATGCTTTGGTGTTGCTTTTCTTCAACTGGAACTGCGGCTTTTGTCAAGGTGGAGGGAATTATGAATGGTTCCAAATACCAGTCATTTTGGCCCAAAACCTTCAGGTGTCTGCTAGAAAGCTGAAGATGAAGAGGAATTTCACCCTTCAATATGACAATGACACCAAGCATACATCCAAATCAACAAAAGAATGGCTTCAGCAGAAGAAAATAAAATTTTTGGAATGGCCCAGCCAGAGCCCAGACCTAAATCCAATATAAAATCTTTGGGGTGACCTGAAGATGGCCGTGCACAAGAGATGCCCTCACAATCTGACAGATTTGGAGCACTTTTGCAAGGAAAAGAGGGCAAATATTCCAAGTCAAGTTGTGCTATGTTGACAGACTCCTACCTAAGAAGACTGAATGCTGTAATTAAATCAAAAGGTGCTTCAACAAAGTATTAGTTTAAGGGTGTGCACACTAATGCAACCAGCTTATTGTATGTTTTTTACTTTTTATATTTTTCCCCTAACAGATTTGTTTGTTTTTCAATTGAATTGCACAGGTTATAGGTCACACTAAAAGTAGGAAAAGTTTTGAAATGATTTATTGTGGTCTCAGTGTTTTATATCACAAAAACCTGGCATTTTAACAGGGGTGTGTAAACTTTTTATACCCACTGTGTGTGTGTGTGTGTGTTTGTGTGTGTGTGTGTGTGTGTGTGTGTGTGTGTGTGTGTGTGTGTGTGTGTGTGTGTGTGTGTGTGTATATATATATATATATATATATATATATATATATATATATATGTATATATTGGCATTATACGTATTTATATGGGGTACATACTGATAGATACACTGAGAATGTGGGAGGGGGATAGGGTCAGATGGAAATGTATAGGTAGCTGTCTCTATGTACAGATGTATTTCCACATAGCAGGTTTTTGTGAGGAAGAGGCAACAGAATTGCACTCAAGTTAGCTAAGCATAGGAACATGTCCAGTGGGACTGTCAGTGCTTACAACATGACTCCAGGCCAGAGCTACCTGCACTCCAGGCCGGGATTTTGTGTGCTACAGACATTGGCAGTTGCACCTGTTTCCGCAATACAGCACTACCCTGACATTGCCCATGGCATTCTCTGGCTGTGTGCTTTAATTAATATGTGACTGGGGTACATAATGTAACACCACATACAGGGTGACAGTCTGCATACCTCTCAGTTTACATGTTTTTTCATAATGTCCAGTATTTCACCCCATATGTCTGGTTTGTTTCTCATACATTTGTGGTGTTCTGGTAAAATGTTGTATAATGCAGTCAGTGAATAGTACAAATTACAGACAAACATCTGACTGTTGGACTTTATATCCTGATGCAACTGACTTTTATGTTAGCTACCTTCTAGGTTAATCAGAGCATTTGAATGTGTGTCTCTAGTTTTGGCCTTTTGCCACCCCCCCCCCCATTTTCTGTGGCTTTGTCCAGCTTTCATGCACTAACAGATTGAGGAGTATGACAGTCTGTGGGAACACCACCAGATGACTACCTCAAATGCAAAAGATGTGGATGCTGGCAGACTCAAACCATCAACACCATCACTCATGCTAATGGCTCTTGCCTACTGAGCCACACAGGCTTCCAGACAGGGATGTGTCATTCATCACACAATCAACAGCATGCAGCCATATATTGTCACCTCTGCATTACATCTATGTCACAGACCTGGAATTGGATGGCCTGCTGATATATCATTGCAGATTTGCTATTGCAGCAGTCGTATGGGTACACAGATGTTTTGGGGGTATGGCGCAACCAGCCCATGATCTGCTGACATAGACAGTTGTGCAACTGTCATGTGACCTCACTGTTTGTCATCTCCCATGAATATTGTAATGGATTTTTCAGCTATGTGGCCTAGTGCATATTATGGAGCACATACTATTAGACAGAATACCTGTTGTCCCAAGTGTCTGTTAGATCTCTCCAAGTAGCCCAGTAGCCCACTGTATTCCCTTTCATACATGCGGCAAGTCCATACATATGCTATCATATTCTAGTACCTCTTACAAGTGGTGAATAGGTGAGTGACTTACCTTGTGAATGCAGTAGTTGGCAGACCTCTAGTTCGGGGCTGTCTCTGATGCATGCAGAACACAGCAAATACATGGTTAGGTACAGGTTGTGGGGGCTGGCATCATTTTTACTAATATGTATATGAGTCGGAGTAAGTCCCTATGGACCTTGGTTGTCAGTGCATGTGCTATGTGTTGTCTCTTGACCAAAGCCAGGCCATACTGGGCATGCCTACATCTGCCTACAGGGATAGCCTCTCTAGGTGTGGCTGTGGTGACCTAGGCACTGCTGTGTATCCCTTCCCTTTGCTGATCCTGCTGCAGCTGTTTCCTCAGGATCATATTGTTTAGCACGGCACATGCTGTGAATATCTCTGCACATGTGGTTGGAGAGTACTGCAGGGCTCCACCAGATATATGTAGGGCCTAGAACCATGACTTTAGCAGCCCAAACACACACTGTATGATGTTTCTAGTTTGTGCATGTGCCTCATTATGACATTCTTCTGTGGTTGTGCGTGCATTTCTGATGGGTGTCATCATCCACAGTTCCAGTGCATAGCCAGCATCCCCCAGTAAATGACCATGTGGGATGTCCCACCTCGCAAACATCTGGTACAGCTGTGATGCATGCCAGATATGGGAGTTGTGATAACTGCCAGAGATGCTAGCACACATATTCATGATAATGCTCTGGGCATTGAATATGACCAGGCAGCTGATGGTGTGATACCCCTTGCGTTGATGTAGATTCTACCCTCCTCACCGGATGGTGTCTTGATGTGTACATGAGTGCAATCTATGACACCCAGTACCTCAGGGTACTGTGCTACATGATAGAAATGTTGCATGCTGCTGGGCTTGAGGGGAAAAAAATGTACTCACTGACATGTGGTAGCATGGTATCAAGGAAATGGTGGAGTACCTTGGATGCTGATGCCTTTGAGACCCACATCATGTCCCCAGTTGGTCTTTGGAAAGTACCTGTAGCTAGTATCCTAAGACCTACACATAACTTTGTTTCCACTGCGATGGGTTCCCCTCTGTTGGCTCTGGGTCTGAGTTGACGTTAGTGGAGCTCAGTGAGTTCTTGTAGTATGTCCCTGTCCACCCTGTAGCGCTCTACAATATCCAGTTCATGTAGCTGCTGGAAGGTTACCGTGGGCCTGAATACTCTTCTCCTTTTCAGTCTAGGACTTTGCTCAGCAGCAGCAGCATTGACCTCAGCATCTAGCACATGCATTTATAGCAGACCTGCTGCAGCCCCTAGCATTCCTTCAGCTAAAACTCCCAAGTCTGCACTCCACTGGTGCACAGTATGGGCTGAAATCAGATTGTAGGGTGTATGCGACCTTTATAGTGCTCTGCTATGGGTGCAGCCTTTGTGATTGTATATCTATGATGCATTCCACCTGCCAAGTACATCATTAAGGACTGTTAATTGCCCTAGTGTAAGTGAAAACAGAGGTTATCAGTACTTAATATATCATTGCCTTTCTCAGTCAATTTTTTTTTGGATAGACTTCCTCACTCAACACTGTGGTGCTTAGCACCAACATCTGCCAAGAAGGTTAGCAATTCTCAGTACTCGGTGTACATGCCTCCATAAAAGGGCATGCTCAGCATGGTGACATGCCATGTAAACACACTCAGACATGATGAAACATGGGCCCCAAAGGTAAACAAAGGTTAGCAGACACTGTATTCACCAACCTGCTCAACAGAGCACCGTGCAGAGCAAACAAACACTGCTGAGCTCCAATGATCTTACAAGTACTCAGACACCCACCCCTTTCATGTCAGCTCCCTCTTCTATGGATACCAACATGGTTCTGGCCTAGACAGATAGGACCTGCGGACAAGGATGTACATTTGTGCTATTAAGTAACCCCGGCTAATTTACATAGGGATCCATGCACACAACCTGGAAACAACATGGTTCCAGGCCCTGTCTCAATAGCAACAAAACCATTCTACCATTGTAGATACTCCATGCAGGGTGATATAATGCATTGCTGTCACATACTAATAATTTTGTTTTTTTACACTATTTTTCATATTTCATAAATGCATGTTTGCGTACTGAGGCATGCTGCGCAAACATACCCAGATCATTAGAAAAATAAAATTATTTTACATTATTTCTCATAAAGTTTTGGACACACTATGGATGATTTTGCACATATCTGTGTCTGATATGCTATTTCTGTTCATCTCACTACACATTTACAGCCCATGTTGTCTGTTTAAACTCTAGCACATGGAATTTTTCTGTGTACACTACGGACACCAACACATGGTCTGCAGGACTGCCTATCTACTTCCTGGATCACTCTACCACCCTCATTTGCATGCAATTCACCTGCTTATCAGGTGATTTGCTTGCCATGTAAGCAGTGTGCCACTATGCCTAGACAGAAAAATAGTCTGTGTAGGCTTTATTAAATTCCCCCACAAATTATCGCAAAACATTTTAAGAACAATACTATTAAAATCTTCAAAAATAAAACAAAAACATCTGTAGTTGAAATAATAATAAATTAGACATAATATAAAAACACTAGTTAAGAATCTATACAAAGTTTATGATAATTATTTAATATTTAGAGAAATTTTAGATAATTTGTAGAGAAAGTAAAGGTACGTTTATCTAATACAAATATGAATTGCAACATGAAGTGAGGGAAAAACAGGCTTATTGTATATTTAGGGAGAAAGTCAGGGAAAAGAATTAGATAGCAATAAAGAAGTAATTGAAAAAGGGAGAGTACGGACGTATAAAGAATGAAAAGGTACTTGCTCACATTTAGGGATATAGTCTATCCTGGTTTTGAGCAAGGACAAACCCAGACTTCAGCTAGGAAGTCTTTCAGAGTGATTTTAAAAGATAGGAGAGAGGGTATAGCTAAGATGGACACAGGTAAAGAGTTCCAACCCTTAGCAAACTTGTCATACCTCTCAACCTGGACACATCAAAAATCTGGACAAGGCACATGAAAAATAGGCACAAATCTGTACACTGATTAACATATAATTTGCATATATAATTATGCAACCTCACCCACTCCAATGGAATCATGGGATACTAACTTTCAAATGCAAACTGAAGAACAGACAACCAAAATATGGCACCAGAGTCCCCCTGTAGCCATTTCAATTATATATATATATATATATATATATATATATATATATATATATATATATATATATATATTTATAGTACACGTTCATTATATCTCCTTGTGATGCATCATGTCCAGTTCATGACAGAAAAAATTTTTTTGGACCAAGCCACTTATCTAATCCACAAATGCATAAAATCATTCCATACGTATGTACCTTTCAAGTAAATACATATGTGCTGTAATAACTTTATAACTCTAGTAAAAAAAAAACAATCTGAAGGCAAACTTTAATTTTCAAGGGACAAAACAAAATATCTTCTGAACAATTCTTTCAGGAAGCAAACAGTCCACTTGTTAAATACAGCAACTCTAACAATTTTGTGTTATTGCTTTCTGACATACTTTCACATTGCTTTTTCCAAAAACCATATCTTACAGAAAGCAGTGTTTATTCTAGTCCCACCAGTCACACACACACACACACACACACACACACACACACACACACACACACACACACACACACACACACACACACACACACACACACACACACACACACACACACATACACACATACAAAACTCCCTGGCCTGAACATAATTCCTGTGGAAAATAAAGATTTCCTTACTGCAAGTATAAATCCTTTCAGTTCGTTGAAAAATAAAGATTTCCTTACTGCAAGTATAAATCCTTTCAGTTCGTTGAAAAATAAAGATTTCCTTACTGCAAGTATAAATCATTTCAGTTCCATTCATGGAGTGCCTGTGAAAAATATTTCCTTACTGCAAGGAGTTCACTGAGTGCCTGTGAAAAATAAAGATTTCCTTACTGCTGGAAGTATAAATCCTTTCAGTTCCATTCACGGAGTGCCTGTGAAAAATATTTCCTTACTGTAAGGATGTTCACAGAGTGCCTGTGAAAAATAAAGATTTCCTTACTTCAAGTATAAATCCTGTCAGTTCATTCCATTCATGGAGTGCTGTTCCCATTCACAGAGCATTTGAACGGCCATCCCAGCCCAAGCTGGAAATACACGCACGATGTGAGCTCCCTGAGCTTAATTCCAACAAGCTGGTAGCCCTGATGGAGCTGACGTCATCATGCGTGTGATGACGTCAGCTCACAAAGTGCGAAAAATAAAAAAACAAAGAAAAAAATCGGAATGAAAGGGTGCCACTTGGGAATCGTGGCACCCCTTCATTTGGACCCCAATACTCGGTAAAAAACGAGTAGTTTGGTACGGTTTGGAGGTATGAAACTTGTACTAGTACAGACAATGCCCATCTGATTTGCTAGGGTTGTAGACAGACATGAGTTTTTGGTTAACATATTGAAGTGATTAGCTGGGAACATAGTTGTGTAGAACGTTTTTTAGTTCTGGACAAACATATGGATGCTGGATAATTTTATAGTTGGTAAAAAGTTGTGTATATTTTAGTTGATGTGACAGTTCTAACCAATTTAGGCATTTTAGTGATGTACAGTGTGGGTTCTGACAGGGGTATGTGCTGCAAATTTATTAACTTTGTTATAGCATTGTTCAAGTTTTAATTTTTGTGAAACTTGGAGGTTAGTAATGATGGGAGCACCATGGAGAAGTGTGGAGAGGAGATAAGTAGTGGCAAGTGTAGTATTAGTTGCATTGGTGAGAATGTTTGTGGCTGTGTAAAGCATCTCTAGTTTTTAATGAGTTTTTCATATGCAATTTTGTATATGCAAGTCAAATGTAAGATTATCATCCACTGTTACCCCTAACAGTTTGCTATGAGAAGTGACTTCAATGGTTGTATTATCAAGAGAGAGGACTTTAACTTATGTGTTTCATGCGAGAGGTAATTGGGGGATAATAGTAGGAGTATCGTCTTTTTTGGGTTGAGCATGAGTTGTGCATTATGAAGCTAAGTGTCAGTAGCTGTTAAAGCTTCCTGAGTAATTTTTTGGAGGTGTACCATGCTGTCAGATGTGCAAATGAGAGTGGAATTATCAGAGTATTGTATTAGGGTGGCCTGTTTTGTAGAAGTTTAAGGGGTGTTGGTGAAAATTTTAAAGAGGAGAGGACCAAGGATAGAGCCTCGTGATACACCTATGGTATGTGTGAGGTAAGGAGATAGTGTGAAGTGCCATTTTAATGACTGATACCTATTGGACAGGCAGCATTTGAACCACAGAAGGGTGGGCTGAGAAAGACTTAGTGAGGAAATATGTAGTAGTTTGCTATGACAAACTGTGTCAAAAACTTTAGACAGGTCTTGAAGTCTAGAAATAAGAAAGATACTAGTGTGCCATTATCTCTAGCTTTATTGACAGTATCCATATATGTTAGAAGGGCAGTGCTAGTACTATGTAAAGTACAAAAGCCATCTTCTGTCCTGCATGAGATAGTCTAGCAGTTGTTTTAGAATACATTTTTCAAGTATTTTGTCAAGGGAGATGAGTGCTATAGGCCTAAAGCTATTACTCTCTTTTGAATTTCTACCTTTTTTGCTGAGGTATAATGTGTGACTTTGTCCAGAAAGAGGGAACATGGGATCATTGATTGACCCATTTATAAAAACTGAAACTGGATAGGCAATGATATTGGCTGCTATTCTGGAAGGCCATCCACTGAAGAATAGCATGGTTTAAATTTCTTTAAGAGTAGTTTTATATAGGATGTGGGCACAGGTCTGAAGATGAAAGTCGATGTGGTGATATGTAACTGTTGGGAAGGGTTAGGATTAGATATTGAGGAATTCTTGGTTAGAGATGCTATGCTGTCTATAAAATAAGAGTTGAACTGTATTGCAGTTTCAAGCACTAAGTTATTGGGAGAGGGGCTTTAGGTTGAATTTTTGGCCAGGATGTAAGATTTCTTAAATGGATGTCCAAAATGTTTTAGGGTCATGTTTGGTATTATTCTGAAAGGTATACAACTTTTTGTCTTCATTTATTTTCTTTTTAGTATGATTGCAAAGCATTTTGAAGTTTTCAAGATATTGAGGAGGTTTATATTTTTGCCATGTTTTTCATGGTTTTTCTCTATCCTGCATTAGCATTCTACTCTTTTTGGATATCCAAATTGCATTAGTTCTTTTCAGTCTCTTCCTTCTAGCAAGTGCAAGTCTGTTTAGGATATTTAGAAAAGTTGTATTGAATTCAATTACATTATCATCTAAGCAGGGGATTTTTAGGAAGTTCCAGTTAATAGATGATAGTTTAATAACGGACATTTCTGGGTTAAACCTGGAATGTTTACATGTTGCTTTATAAATACTGTATGCTGTTTAACTGGTTGTGTGAGGTGTCTAGTCATATAGGTTTGGAGATGATCACTGAGATGGTCTAACATTGTACCTGTGGTGGAGTACTTGGAGATGGTCTAACATTGTACCTGTGGTGGAGTACTTGGAGATGGTCTAACATTGTACCTGTGGTGGAGTACTTGGAGATGGTCTAACATTGTACCTGTGGTGGAGTACTTGGAGATGGTCTAACATTGTACCTGTGGTGGAGTACTTGCTGGGTTCTGAGACTAAGATCCAGTCTAAATAGAATTTGATGTCTTGCTATAATCTGTGGGGTTATTAATTAGTTGTGCGAAACAATGTAAGTTCATGTTAGCTGCAGGGGAGTTAAAGTTTATGTTCAACCAATTGACATTCATATCCCCTAGTAATATTTATTCCTTGTGAAAATGTTACAGATATCCAGTGTAGGAGATCTTCCAGTATAGCTGGATTGTCACCAGGAGGGATATAAAGGACAGTGATACATATTTGTTTATAATTGTTTGTTTTCTGGAATGCAATAAGAAGCTCTGCTGAAGTGAACGTTTGTGCTGGTTTGCTGTAAGGGGCAATGTAGTAGGTATGGGGAAATATTAAATCAATACCACCACCTTTCCTGGTTATACTGTCATTATGGATAATATTGTAGTCAGGAGGTATAGCTTCAGAGTAATTTTTGATAGATTTAAACAAAGTTTAAGTTACATCATGAACATCAGGCTTATGTTGGGTAATCCAGGCATGTAGTTCAGCACCTTTATTTCTTATACTCTTAACATTTATTGCGGCAATAATTAGATACATACAAATACATACATATACAAATATTTCAAGCACAGGCATTAATGACCTAATAGCTTGCCAATATACCAAAACACGTGTTCGCGTAATAAGTGTCCAGGCTGTTCTTAAAAATATCTAAACTAGTACTTGCTTTAATGTAATTTGGTAGTCTGTTCCATGCATCTAAGAACTAATTAGTAAACTTTTCATTTGTATAGAATCTTCCACATAGGTTGTCTGATGATTCTCTAGTATTTTTTGATAAACCCAAACATTTCCAGAGGTAGTTGTCTCTAAAGCTCTATATACTTGAATTAGATCTCCTCTTAGATATATGTAAGAAACACTGTACAAGTGCAAATATTTTAGTCTTTCATAATTACTGAAATTTTCACATCCATGGATGCCCTTGGTATATTTCCACTGTACTCATTCCAGTTTACTCATGCTTGTTTTCTTATAGGGTTTCCATATTGTTATTCCATACTGAAGTTTGGGTCTAATGTAACTAACAAACAATGAACATCATTTTAGATTTCCTATACTTTATAAATCTTTTTATGCAAACTATAGTTCTATAACTATCATTAACCAATCGGTTGATATGATAAGAAAAACTTGTAGCTAAATCTATCCATATACCCAGGTCATTAAACGAGTCTACAGTTTCAATCATTGTGTGCCATATTAACTATTCACCTTTCAATTTATGTCTCCCAAATCTCATATGCTCAGTTTTTGATGTATTTATCAGTTTATAAGTAAATAGTGTGAGAAGAAATATCCAGGGAATTGTTATGGCTAGGCTTGTATAGGCCCTAGGGTTGATAGCCTAGTACCAACCTATGAAC
This sequence comes from Protopterus annectens, assembly GCF_019279795.1. NCBI lineage: Eukaryota > Metazoa > Chordata > Ceratodontiformes > Protopteridae > Protopterus > Protopterus annectens. The sequence continues at coordinate 1,009,151,641 of NC_056731.1, read as the reverse complement.
CTATGACCCTATCCTGTGCCCAAATGGACAATTTAGTCAAGCTATTTTGGGGACATGTGTTAGTAACACATGTAATCAGTTTACCCAATTTCATGTTGTCTGCATATAGACTGTAGAACATCCCAGATGAAAAAGTCAAGTCTGAAAGATACAATCTAAACAAGTAAAGACCTAGGACAGAGCCCTGTGGGACATCCTGACTGTAACCAAGAATTTCACCTGTCCAGTTGCTGTATGATCCTTGCCATGTCCTATTTGTAAGCCATGTACCTAGTTGTACTAATTTATTGATCAGTGTCAAATGTTGAAGTTAAATCTATGTAATTTACATCGCAGCACAATTTTTCATTCAAAGCTGTTATTATATTGTTACAAAACATCATGTTGCAGATGGTAATTGATCTGTTTTCAACATATGTATGCTAATATATGGTTTCAAGTCTCAAATTATCCAGGTCTGACAATAACCTATCCAATATTACCTTCTACATTATTTTTCCACAACATGAAAGTAGACTTAAGGATCTATATGACTCTGGGGTTGTCCTACTCCCCTTTTTCTTGAAGACAGGTTTAATAAATGCATTTCTCCAGTCCTAAGGAATCTCTCCATATTTGTCTGACTTGGTGAATAATAAATATAATGTTACCATAAGTTCTTGCTGAAGTGTTCTAAGGTCATTGTTACTAATTCCGCTTCCTCCCTGTGCTTCCAGTTGCGCAGTTCTTTTTTCAATATAATTTAATTAGATTCCAATATCTGGGGTTACCTGAATGTTTCTAGGACAAGCTATTACCCCTTTTATGGAACCAAACTTTTTTGCATAAGATTTTGCAAATATAGCTATAATCTGTTGTTTCTGAGAAAAAAAATTGACTCTACACACCATTTATCAATCTGTGTGTCTTTACTCCTTCCACATCTTATGTATCTATAAAAAGGATTCTTATTATGCCCCTATCTTTATATACATTTTCTTCAAATTCTCCTTGATGTTGTCTCACACTATGCTTTAATCTGTTTGTCCAGCTTGTTTATTTCAGTTTTCAAAGTTGAAATTTGACCTGTCTTCCATTTCTTATATTTTTTGTCTCTCACCTTAATCAGAGATCTTGCCCTTATGGAAATATATCCCCCCTGATGTTGTATGCCTAGATCCTGATGTTAAACATTTTTTTTTTTTTTTTTGCACTCAAACAGTTTCAGTTTCAATGCTTTTCACATTCCATTTGCAGTTTTTTCACTGAACACCTCACTCCAGTTAGTTTTACACAGTGACTGTTTTGCTTCCATATCTGTAATTAACCTTCTGTACATTGGTTTAGATTTTAGTTTGGCACTGGCAGAATTATCTAGCAACAAATTAACCTTTATATCCCTATGATCACTGCACATCAATGGTGGTAACACTTGACTTGAAGTAACATTAATTTCTTTAGGAACACAAACAATGCCTAGTATATTCCATTCCCTGGTAGGTTTTTTACAATCTGAAGCAATTGTTGTTCTTGAATATACATTATGAATAACCTCCTTACCAATGTTTTAGAATCAGTATTATTCCAGTCTGTTTCTGGTAAATTTAAGTCCCCCACTAATATTCTTCTTTCCTCCTGTGTTTCATGCAAGAAATGTATGAATTTCTCTAGGTCATCTGCACTTGACTTTGGTGGTCTATACACTCCAACAACTGTTGTATGTTGCACAGTTAGATCACCAGGGTTAGGAAATAGAATAAAGACCACAGTAATGTATTTCAGCACTTTCTCACACATAAAATACCATTGCTGATGAGATGCAGCACAATACCCTACATTGTCTCTGCACAGCCTTCCACTAGCCTCATCTGTCTATTGGCCAGGATTTAAAAAAATGTACTTCAAGCTATCACTTGCCACTTCTCTTTTTAACCAAGACCATCCAGTTTTTTCCACTGAGTACTTTTTTTGCCTTCATATTCATTGCTACTATTTAAATTAGACAGATCATGGCACAACAAGAAACAGACAGCCTGGAAAATTGGTCAGCTCTACAGTACTCCTCCTTAGAATACCACAGCTGTGGCTACTTTGATTAGGGTGTCATAGTCCATTTTTATATTTATTTATTAATTTATTTCATTTTTACTTTACTTAAAATCATGACCCTAGCTGAATAGTGCTGTAGTTGGTCACCTAGTTTGTGCATTATCAATATCGGTCATGTATAAAAAGCCCTGGTTCCTTCTCAGGTGATGTAAGATAGAGTAATTACTTTCCTCAGGCAAGCCATATTCCACATGTCCTTCTTCCATGTCACAAATATTCAATGAACTAGGGAATGTTCTCGACAAATGCATACTAAATTAGTATTCAAAGCTGATTATTCAGGTTTTCAGCTGTGGAGTATTGGTGATGAAATAGACCATATTCAAGCAAATATGTGAAATTATGAAAACAATTCCAGTTGATAGAAAATGTGTCTTATTGTTGTCTATAGTTGTTGTGGTCCTTGTTTCTTTCTTGGATAAATCATATAGGTGATAACAGGATGAAACTGGAGATGATGATAAGGATACTGAAAAAAATAGTGATTGGTGTAATAGGACTTGCTGAATTAATGACAAGAAGCCTGTGAAAATGCCTAGTGCATTAGAGTCATGCACACATACAGAAACCCACACAGATATGTGGCATCAATGTTAATCCATCGAATGAAAAAATCACCGAATGCATTACATTGTAAATGCCACTCACCAAAACCTCCTCATTTGGGGGTTATGCCCCCCACACCCACTACTAATTATATATATCAACTTTCCTACTCAAAAAATACCTATACCAAGCTAAACCTGTCATCTACCATCAAATACATAAAAAACTAAACTTTAACCCACTCACGTTCATCTCATCCCTCATAGAATGTAACTGGCATCCTCTGAAGTACCTCAGTCTTGATGACGCAGTTGAATTTTTTAATACTACCTTCCTGAGCATCTTTAATTACCATGCCCTCATAAGACTTTCCAGAATCAAAGCACAATCCTCCCCATGGCTACAGAAAACCACTAAGTCAGAAATGAAAAACAGGGATAAAGCCTGGGAGCACTGGCGCAAAACCAAAACCCCCTCAACTAGACAGAAATTCCTAGAACTACGCAATAGAGTCAAAAAGCTAATAAAACAGGACAAATTACAATACTACCAGTCTGCCCTAGACTCCTCTCAACACAGCCCCAAACAATTCTGGTCCTCCATAAACTCCATCCTCCACACAGGTAAAGTCAGTACCCCTCCTCCTAACATCCC